>NC_055968.1:8132528-8147528 GCF_018492685.1 Alosa sapidissima | reverse complement strand
CCCCGCAAACTGCTCTCCCGACGTCCTAACTGTGTTTACTCGCAACGTGTGTGTGGAAGAGGTTGGAGGGGGCGGCGGTGGGGTAGGATGGTGCTCAGATTCCTGCCCAAAGGAGTGGTGCGTGGCAGGGTGGGACAGATGTGTTTAATCGGCCAAGTGTTTTGTTTAGCATCGTAGTTTTTTGTTATTATTAGTCGGTAACAAACTTCTACAGGTTGTTGTCATATTCTTGTGCGAAGGATGATTTGATGTTAATAAGTGTTTGCGCACACATCATATTAATGTCTTGTACAGGTCAGACATTTGATTCAGTCACCTAGTCACCTTTAGATGGGCTCCCCCTATTAAGTCGGGTTTTGCCATATGGCATGCTTGTAGGGGGTTAAGGGTTAAAGCTGGCAGTTTTCCGGTCGTTGTGTTCCTTAAACATCTGTATAAATTCATATAATCACAACAAATACTAAGAACATACTAAGGCTAACCACTTAGAGTCCACATCAACGGGCATTTGCATTTGTTAGCAAAGCCTATATGGGTGGATGACAAATAAGCCTGAAAAAAGGAATTTAAAAAAACTTCAAATATCATCCAAATAACATGTCAATTTGTCATGTTAGTGCCTAAAATTGTCATATGGTGTGACGTGAAAATAATTTGAAATAAAATGAAAATTAGATACTTTTTTCTACTTTAATTTATGTCACTGTACATTTTAATCACGTTTGCTTTGATATGCAACATTTCCTTGTGAATATTTAGAAGAAAAACCTAAAATTTAACAAGTTATTTTGTCAAGGTGGAGAATGCTCCTAAGTGTAACCAGATATTTTAGCTTAATTCTAATATTTCTTGTAAGAACTCACTCAAAATTCTTGAGGTTCTTGCAGATACCATTTCCTTTGTGTGCTATTGATGTTTTAATGATTTTTCAATTATAAAGTCTTTTTTGTGTCATTATTTAATGTCACACCAAATGACATGGTGTCACGCCATATGATGAACTGCACCACTCCACCATGTGTCAGAGCAAAACAGGGTTTTTAATGACAATAAAATCATTAACAATGAATTTTGAAGTCACTGTATGAATGGTGTATGCGTGTAACAGCAAAATAGATGAAAGTTTAGTATTTATTTTTTAAACTTACATGGCATGGTAACATAAAAGAAAAAAGTATGAGAAATATGTGTTGTACAGATACATTTTTTTCCCAATTATCACAGATTTAACAAAAAACATATAATATCTGAATTTAAAACATGTTTTTACAAGAACTTTTATGTAAAAATGCAATTTGGTCATAGGGTGTGACAGAAATGTCATATAGTGTGACTTGAAAAAAGCTGTCACACCATATGACGCAGCGTCACACTACAGTATATGACATTTTGACAGTTAAGCTAATTTTCTAGACAGTTAAATACAGCTAACTATTATTTAGCATGCAACTGACCACATGGCAGCAGTGCTTTTTAAGAATTCATGAAGAATATTTGTGGAAAATAGCTACTTTTTAGGCAAATGATGTCACACCATAAGACACTAAAATTTGGCCACGATTGATGATGTCCAATTCAAAGCTTTTTATATAAAAATCCAAAAAGCAGAACTCACATCTTGACCATGCCAATTACTCCTGACATTCTATTGTTACTTCCTGATTAAGCAGGGTCCTCTTCCCAATAATAATGTCCAAATGAATGCCCGGTCAAAATATACGATATAGTGTCACGCCATATGACAACCATTTTATGGACAAAATATATTTGATTATAACTTAGTTGGACAGCATGCATAAACATCAAAACTTTCTGTGGTTGTAAAAAAACATCCAATTATTTTATATGCATGGTAAAACTTTAAAGTAATTATACTTTTTATGGATATACACTCTTTTTAGGAAGTTCGCACACATGGTGGACAGTCACACCATATGACATTTTTTATGTTTGGATGATTATTTTAAGTCAAAAGTGAAATACAAATCCAATAAATTTAATATGACAGAACTTGAACCTACCAGACCTACAACATTTCCATATCAATTCTTAACAATTGCCATTTTTTATAAGTGTGTGACACATGGACAGTCTGAATTCTGCTATTTGTCATCTACCCATATATATATATATATATATATATACACTACCGTAACAACTTGCTACGTTAACCCTTAAAATGTATTCTTCTTCTTCTTCTTCTTCTTCTTCTTCTTCTTCTTCTTCTTCTTCTTCTTCTTCTTCTTCTTCTTCTTCTTCTTCTTCTTCTTCTTCTTCTAGTGTTAAATGTTCCAAATGTAAACCACTTTGAGCTGTATTATGTGTATGGAAGGTGCTATACAAATAAAGCGTATTATTATTATTATTATTATTATTATTATTATTATTTAGTAAATGTAGAAGGAGATCAGCTGAGAAAAAGCAATTAAGAAGGAAATCAGTTTCACAACAGTAATTCTGTTATCAGTTGTATCATACAGTAAATTACAACTGGGCGACTTAAATTCCTATAACACAGTTACATGAACGCCTCCAACGTTGATTGCCTGTATTATATACGAGCGTGTGAATCTTTCTGTCATGATCTGACGTCCTTAATGCACTGATTGTAGATATCAGCCGAGGCCGAGCACAGGGCTGCCTCCTTCGCCAACATGCTACTTGAGACCTGCGTCCCATTTGCATTTTCATTCGATTCTGTTGCTTCCACTTATTACTCCGAAATTGTTTTTCAATCTCCAATTCCCCAGGATGTGAGGACCCCATTCAGTGCTATTTGCTTTGTGTTATTTGATGTGGGAGGAGATTGGTGGGAAGGGGGTGGGGGGGCTACAGAGACGCTGTCAATCTGTGTTCCCGGCTAATGTAGTTAAGTAAAGCCAATATGATTGTTTTTGTTGCGAGTTGTCATAGTTGTCTGTTTGTGTGTGTGTGTGTGTGTGTGTGTGTGTGTGTGTGTGTGTGTGTGTGTGTGTGTGTGGTCGGTGGGTGGGTGGGAGAGACTGACAGAGGAGACATGGAGAAGCTATTGCTGAGACTAAGCTCTGTTAGACTGGATTGCACAGTGTTTGCATTACATTGCAGTGCTCAACCAATCATGCCTTTGGCTGGGCTTGGATAGGTTAAAATGCCGATTAGGTCTGTTGCCAATTGATTTGATTAACCCAGTAATGATTCCATCAATTACTCAATTAGTCCAAATCACTTATGATAATGCAAATGATGCAATGAAGATATCAGTTACATTTCAATTCCCTCAGAAAACAAAGTACTGGCTTAGTGTTGGTTTTAACCTGAAATATTCTTCTATCAAATGCCAAGGAAAATGTTATAAGTTTGAAGTAATATAACAGTACACAACACTGATTTGTGTTATGTTTTTTCTGTGCTTTTGTTTTGTTAATTGTAAGTAAAAGTTGTTATAGTATAGTATACTATAAATGTGTGACTAGCATTTGAGCCCATATGTGTTATGCATAATAATGAATCTCATCATAGTTCTGTGTTGGATACATAGAAACTTGGTATTCTGGTTTGATATTTCCAAAGCTTCCTGTTCTTCCTGTTTGCTTTCCTTTCAGCCTTCTTGTGATTTTACTTCTGGTTTTTCCTTTACTTCCTGCTAGTCTGCCTCCATTTCCTGTTGTGCACACCTCTCTTCCTGTTGGCCCCCCTCACTTCTCTACTCTTCTCTTTTCACTCCCCCGTGGGAGCGGGGAGGTGGGGGTTCCTCCGACTCCCTGTAGCACCTGAGGGTCGCCGGCAGCTGAACTCGGGCGCTCCATAAATCAGAGGGGCGCGCCTGACATTGTATGTTCTTCCCTCGTCATGGCTGCAGGTGCATCCACAGAGGCAGGTTGTCAATGAAACAAAGCAGTGCTCCGTCACACACACACACACACACACACACACACACACACACACACACACACATACACACACACACACACACACACACACACACACACACACACACACACACACACACACACACACACACACACACATACACACACACACACACACACACACACACACACACACATACACACACACACACACACATACACACACACACACACACACACACACACACACACACACACACACACACTAAGCACTGAGGGGCTGCCACGCTGCTGCCGCCCACAGAGGCCCCTGCGGGGATTCCTCTTCTCTTCTGTTTTCCTTTCTTCTCTCTCTCTCTTTCTCTCTCTCTCTCTCTCTCTCTCTCTCTCTCTCTCTGTACCACCTCCCCCTCCTGTGCTGTGGCGATGCCTGGCCAGCATCCTGCATGAATTTTTCATGACTTTGCTGTACTCCGGGCTGACTCCTATCATTGAACACACTCAACCAACCATCCCACCCACACACTCAGGCCTTCTCACACACACCCTGGCACGCCCACACCCAATACACACACTGAAGACACGATCACACAGTCACAACATACAGTATACACGCACCCATGCAGGCCTACTCCCAATACACATGTGGGCACATACGTACATCCATTCACATCCGTACCCAATACACACACTGGACACATTACTCACATACTCACAACATACACCACATCCACACCCACAACATACTACTAAAAGAGGATACACATACACATACACACATGCATGCACACACACACACACACACACACACACACACACACACACACACACACACACACACACACACACACACACACACACTGGTGGACATTAGAGAAGAGGGATCCACATGTGTAAGACATCCATACACCTTGGTGTAAGCTGGCAACTCCACTGTTCTACCCTGCTGCAGTAAACAGCATGGCAGCGTAGCCTTGACCTTCACTAAGAGGAGAGCCGAGGCCGTCATTATCTCACACTGAGAACACGCCCTGACGGAGGTGTGCGTCCGCTCGCTCGCTCGCTCACTCGCTGTGCAGCCCGCACTGTAAGCACACCCTGATGCATTCTCCTCTATCAGAGGCAATCACGAGCCGTAGACCATACCCGCCGCACGGCCGCCCAGGTCGCCCTGCCCAAGTTTAATTGGATGAATGCGGCCGATGCAGATAAGCAGCAAATAACACCGCCCGCACCCGCGTGATAAACGCCGGAGAAGTGGGGCAGCACTCTGTATTTATGGAGCACCGTGGTGCTTGGGCTTTATAATTGAGAGGGGCTAGTTGATTGCATCGTTTGCATTGTGTCCTGCTTCAGCTCTTGCTTGTGAAACGTGATATACGTCTGCTTGTCCAGTAACTAATCCTGAAAAATCATGCGGCGTGATGTGTGTGGTTGCGTACGTGTGACTAAGAGCTCGTTTACATATTTTTGGGTAATGTGTTTTATTATCGTTCTTCCATTGTAAATGGGCAGCAGAATGCATAACAGCATGCTAGTCGGAGCCAGATGATCCTGTGTACGTATCTGTGCATTCCGCTAGAGAAAGCGCATCATGGTAGATGCATTTCCCTTCTTAATCTAATGATGTCTCTGGGCTTGCTGTGTGTGCGTATCCCTCCACGGGGTTTGTGTTGAGGTGTTTGCTCAGAATAAACAGCTGGTGTTTGTCTTTTGGATGTAGAGATTTAGCCTCTCCTGGGAGATAATAGACCTGAGCATCCCTTCCTCAAACTTCTCAACTGAATCACAAGGCGCTGGCTGCTGAAATGCACCATGGGCTACATACGCCAGATACTACACTAGCAGGCATACCATAGATAGAAGATCATGCTGCTTTTCTGTCCTTGTGGAACGTATACACACACACACACGTATAACGTAAACTGCACACATACATATAAATGTACTGTACTGAACGGCCTCATTTCAGTGCAAATATGGAGTCTATTTGTCTAATTAATGCCCATTAATGACCCATTAATGACCCATTGACCCATTATTGGCAAATGTATCATTTGCAGTGCTGCCCTGGAATGCTGGTGAAAAATACATTTTTGTTAGAAGTGGGTACAATGTGTAGTGGGTGTGGGTGTACATGTGTGTGTGTGTTTGGGGGGGGGGGGTGGTATATTGTTGTCTGTGTGTGTGTGTGTTTGGGTAAGAGGAGGAAAGGTCCTGTATGGAGTTGTTTTCCTATTGCAGGCCTCAGATGAGGGACTGTGATTAACAGGTTATTACCCAGAATCCCTCAGTGGCCTTCATTAGCCTGCTGTGGTCAGACATGACTGCCATGTGCTCTAGAATGAGAGGGATGAGTGGGAGAAAGGAAGAGGAGAGAGAGAGAGAGAGAGAGAGAGAGAGAGAGAGAGAGAGAGAGAGAGAGAGACAATTAACAAACAATTAACGTACATACAGTAAGTTAACACATGCACGCACACACTCACACTCACACACAAATACACACACACACACACACACACACACACACACATGCACCAGCATTGTACATAGTAATGAAGTAGTACACCCTGACCATGATACACTCTCTGCTCTACAACGTAATCACCTTTAATCTGTCCCTTCCGTCTCCATTGATCTGATAGGCACACCAATATTCCCATTTAATTTAACTGGCTCTGGGGGTCAGATTGGGTCCCTCATGATATTTATGTGAAAATGTTATCTGTTATCACAAAGCCATGCATTTAAATATGAATTGCTTATTAATTCTTTTCTAATTACCAACTTGATTAATTGGCAGAACATTTGTGATTTAATATCAGATTAACATTGCATTCATTAAAACTCAAAATGACATTCATTATCCATCTACATTATAAAAGATTACCATGCCAGGGTGTAATACACAGGCTAATGAATGAGAAAAATACTCACAATGTTAAGTCATGTTAACTGTGGGAGTGTTTGTGGATCTGTAAACAACATCAGTGATATTCTGTCTGTGTTTACCCCACTCCTCCTACACTGGATGTAGCCGGGCAGAATGTGTGGGCTTGCTGACTGTCTGTCCCTAGGGATGGCCTGTGTGTGTGTGTGTGTGTGTGTGTGTGTGTGTGTGTGTGTATGTGTCCTTAGCCCACTGAAATACATTTCCCTGAAGCGTGTGGGTTCTTTTGTGTTCTATTTACTCTTGAGGTTTTGACTGAACGTCTGCGTTCACCTGGACTCTCAGGTAAGGAAATCCTGGCTCTGCGCCAGTGGAAAGATTATGGGAATATGCAGAGAGAAAAAAAAAACAGACAAGTAGAAGAGAAGAAGTTTTGGGAGCATAATGAGAAGAGTGTATTGTCTTTTTTTTCCCTTCCTGAATTAATCATTTCGAAGAGAGCACTTTTGGAACACACAATGCACAGTCTGAATGCTAGCCCTGTGACAAATGGTTAATTAAGAGTGATTTTACACTCTCTCTATTCGCCAGTTTCGCAGAAATAGGGTGGGACAAAAAGCTTTCATCTCGCGTGGCGGCTGATGAGACGCGGTTGTTAATTACCCCTCCATTACAATGACACCGGTCTCCAACACGCACACATCGGAGCATCATACGTCAGCACCAGGATGGGTGGAGGGAAAAGGAAGAATTTTCTTCTCCCTTTGCTGTTTGCTGTTTTTTTGTAACTTCTTCTGGCTCTACTGCCAATACTCTTCACTTCGCTGAAAGATGAAAGAAAGAAGCTTTCAGAGAAATTGCATTTTCTGTCAGTCTGGTTTTTTTTTTATATTTATTTATTTATTTATTTTTTTTTGCTTTCTCTTGTCTCTTGTCCAGAAACGTCCTGAAAAGTGGTCTGTCCAGGAGTGTGTGTGTGTGTGTGTGTGTGAGGCGGCCCTGTGCTTGAGGATAAAGCGCTGTCTGTGGGCCGAAGTCTGTTTGGAGGCAAATTAAGAGCTGAAGAGGAGAGCGGGCAGGGCAGGCGGACGGGGAGAGAGCGAGACGGTCATGATGGAGTGGACCGCTGATGAAGACGGACACTGGCACTAGCGAACTGCCATGTGCAATCACCCCCGTCCAGCCCGAGGAGTGGCAGACAGCGGGGCGGGGGCCTCAGGGCAAGAGCAGGGGCGTGGGGCGCGGGGGCTCGTGAGCCAGCAGGCGTCCACTTTATTGCCTGACGTGAGCGGCCGAAACATACCTGACCTCTTCTCTGCAGACTCGCTCGAGGCACTGACTCAGAGTTCAGTCGGCGTCCTGTCAGGCTATTGTGGAGCGAGGTTACTTTAATAAGGGGGTCTGATCCCTGGTCAGCTTTACTGCTTTATCAACCCACCCACGCTTGGACTCTGCCTCAGACTCGGACTCCAGATCCAAATCTGTTGTCTAGTCTAGAGCACTTTAGCTGTTTTTTTTTTTTCTTTTACTTGGCCTGCTTCTTTTTTTATGAGGGATCTGTTGGAGAACTTAAGAACATCTGCACTCCTTATCTGTGAGGGATCTGTTGGAGAACTTAAGAACATCTGCACTCCTTATCTGTGAGGGATCTGTTGGAGAACTAAAGAACATCTGCACTCCTTATCTGTGAGTGAGCAGGTGCCCAGATGGAGAGGTGTCCAGTGAGCGGTGCGTGTGCTGAGCGCTGAGGGCCCACTGACGGACATTCCTTCTGCCGCGTAGCCAGAGACAGGTTCAAAGCTTCGCTGGAGAGGAGCGTGATGGAAGGCGTTCAAAGCGAAATCGAATAAATATAGCGACTTTAAGTGGAACAGAAGAAAGAAACAGAACTCATCATCGTTTGGAGGAAAGTGAAGAAGTGGAAGAAAAACGTACCAGGCGCATTTCAGTGCGTCTCTAATTGTGGGTCATCACCAGAAATGAGCTTCACTCTGTCTGTCTCTTCTCGCTCTCCGTGATGTTTTTGTTCTGTGTTTGTTGAAAGTCGTCGGCGGCGGCAGCGTCAGCAGCGCAAACTGAATTAACCTGAGCAGACGTGCCTGTCGGCCGCCTGGCGTAATCATTTCCAGCTCGGAAATCAGGGTGTGGACGAGGGGCCGGACAACCGGCAGCGCTTTTAAATGCCTTATTTACCGTCGATCGGCTTTTTTCAGCCACAGCACCAATTAATGGAGACAAGAACATCTGCTGCGTCAACCGGGGATGGAGGTGTGATTACCGAAGTTTGCTGCGATGGTGCAATCCTACCGTCTGAATATTCAACAATAGTGCAACAACGCAGAAATAATTTCCATCCTTGTGCATCTGTGTTTTTTTCAGCTGTTTCTGGTGCCAAGCGCAATCTTAACACTCACTTGAGCCATTGGGTAGTAGTGCCTAAATGAGTAAAGGCAATATGAATATGTGCACACATGTGCACACTGAAAACTTAAGCTGACTGGAGCATGGGAATTGTAGTCTTATGAAAGAAGGCTGAAACCAGAGTGTGGAATTTATTGGTAACTAGAAACAAGGACGCAAGGAAACAAGGACAAGGATGTGTGCACACAAGACAAATATGCATGCACACACATACAAACCAAACTTAGTCAAGCATGCAGACTTGAAATGAAAAGAAAATGTGCTGCTTGGGAAATTCAACTTAAAAGGTTAATGTTCAATCTCACTGACCCTCTTTAGGTTGTACTTTGTTTTATCAGTGAGATTCAGTCTTACCTCTTCACCAACGTGATTATCTTAGCGTTGATATACAGATTTGTCACAGTTGATGGCTTTTGTTTGCGGTCTGAACACTGAAGACTGCGGTAACATGCAAGGCCTGCTGGTGGAGAGGTTGTTTGTGTGGAAGTCTGTGACTGCTTAGTATGAAGGTCTGAGCATGCCCGGTACATTTCCTTTCCTTGCCACAGGGCCTTTCTCCAACCCCCACCCCCACTCCCCACTCCCCACTTCTCTTTCTCTCTCTCTCCTATTCTCTCACCTCCTCCATTTTTCCTCCATTTCTCTGTCTTTCTCTCTCTCTGCCATTCTTTTGCGCCTACTTCCTCACATTCTTCTCTCTCTCTCTCTCTCTCTCTCTCTCTCCCATTCTCTTGCGCCTCCTTCCTCACATTATCCTCTCTCTCCCTCTCTCTCCCTCTCTCTCTCTCTCTCTCACCCCCACACTCTCCTCCTCGCCCTCGTGAATACCATCGCTCAACCACTGAGGTGTTGCAGGCACTTTGTTGCTGGCCGTGGTGCTGAGAGCCTCCTGCCTTCAAATTGCTAGAGTGTTCATTTCATGGTTCATATACCCGAGCCTCCATTTGTCAGGGCACCGTTAGCGGGTAGCGTTAGCGTGGGGGCCCATTGCTTTAACCCCTTCCCTCACAAATGATAACAAATCAAACGCACATTTGTTTTGGCTCATGGGGAAAGGTGTGCGCCGCCATAACTTCTGTTTCAATTAGGCCAGCCGGGTTGCTTGGTTTCCTTTGCCCTGGAAAAAGAAGATGTTATTGAGGCCGTGCATGCGTATACACACACACATACACACATGCCATACGTAGATATCTAACACTTTTGTCCTTTGTGTTTGGCTTCCTTGAGCAGTAGCAGGTGTGGCAGTTTGTAAGATGGCTGTTTACAATATGGCTTTTTTTTTTTGCAGACACTGTTTTTTGTCTCTTTTTCTTTTTAAAGATTTTTGTGTGTTTACTTTTAACTGCTGTATTTTTTTTGTTTTCGTTGTTTCATTCTTCTCTACGAGGTCTAGAGAGGAGAGGAGAGACCTAAGTGTACCCGACTCTGTCATAAAGCATAAGACGTTGAACGGCTTGGCTTGACCTGGCCACTTCGCTCTTTTGAAAGGGGAAAGAGCACGGCAGCATATTATGTGTGTGTGTGTGCATGTGTGTGTGGTGTGTGGGGTGTGTGTGTGTGTGTGTGGTGTGTGTGAGGAGAAGGCATTTGCATGGGAGGCACCGCCAGGGAAACTCCAGGAGTCCTCAGAGAAATCTGGCACAAGATGAACTGACCTGAAAACAAACAACCAAAAAAGCCTAACACACACACACACACACACACACACACACACACACACACACACACACACACACACACACCACCTTCTCCACTTTACTTACTCCGACTCTCCCCTCTGTGTAACTCTCCAGTGTCCTTGCTGTGGAGTGCTGTGTGTGTGTGTGTGTGTGTGTGTGTGTGTGTGTGTTTTATCTTCCCAGCTCCAAATTGTCCTTCATGCCAAGTTGAATTTGTGAGCTGGAGTCCCAACTCTGAGTAAATGGGTTTTTTCAATCTATCATCAACACTTCCCTCCCCAGTACCCCAGCTTCACCACCCCCCCCCCCAGACAAAGTCCCACACAAACCCACCCACCCAACCAATGTTTTTCACCCCTTTACTTTACCCTTTACAGACAGACCCCCCTCTTGGTCTTCAGCCTTCTGTGCTATCCACCCGTCACACACACAGATACACATACACAGATACACACACACAGACACACACACACAGATACACACACACACAGATACACACACACACAGACACACACACACAGACACACACACACAGACACACACACACACACACACACAGACACACAGATACACACACAGACACACACACACACACACAGACACACAGATACACACACACACACACACACACACACACAGACACACACACACACACACACACACAGACACACACACACCACACACACCCACACACACAGATACACACACACACAGACACACACACACACACACCTCTGTTGTCACTGTCATGTGCCTGTGCTCCTCTCGGGCCTAGATAAATAACCCAGGCTGGCCTCATCGCCTTTGCTGGAGCATCACCTGCCGAGCGGGAATTTATGCTGCTGTTGTGTTGCCCGGGGGGGGATTGAATTTCACCATGCTGCAGCCTCAGGGCTGGGGGGGGGGTAGCAGAGGAGCAGACGAAAAAAGAAGAATAGGAAGCATGATGGGAAGTAGTCTGGCGGTGGTTCTGGATTGTTTTGAGAAAGTGTGGCAATAATTAGTGTCTACAAAATTGGGAGAGGTTTTTTTCCTCCTTCTCTCTCTCTCTCCCTCCCTCTCTCTCTCCCTCCCTCTCTCTCTCTCTCCCTCTCTCTCTCTGTGTGGGTGCCAGTGGAGCTGTTCTCTGGTGCAGTGCTGGACAGAGAGATGGAGGAGGAGAACAGAGAGAGCTGTGCTGTGCAAGAGGGCATTTGTTATCAAGCACTAAATAGAATACAGCATTTCATTTGCCCAGTGCCTCAGCTGCGTTTTGCATAGAAATGAAGATTGAGAAGGACTCTATACCCTAGCGAAGAACAAACCAACCTCCCCACACACACACACACACACACACACACACACACACACACACACACACACACACACACACACTCACACACACACACACTCATGCACACACACACAGGAAAACTCAAACACACACACACACACACACACACACACACACAGATACACACACGCAGGAAAACTCAAACACACACACACACACACACACACACACACACACACACACACACACACACACACACACACACACACACACACACTCATCCACACACACACAGGAAAACTCAAACACACACACACACACACACACGCACACACAAGCTGCAGCCTGTTGAAAGAACATAAATGTACACAAACAGTTTGTGTTGTGATTATTCTCCAGTACCTCACTGTAGAGTACGCTAGGACAGGACAGGAATATCCCCGATGACCAGCTAAGAAGTGTCCTCTCCTTCTGAAAATCGCCATTATCCAGATGGGCCCATTAACAATTAAGCCAGTGCATTTTCCTTCTTCTAATTGACTCCATAGGCTATTAGGCAGGTTGGCACCGTGTTGGCTTGTATGAAACCTGTCCAGATGTTCTCTTGCTGACAGGCGTGTCTGTGTGTGTGTGTGTGTGTGTGTGTGTGTGTGTGTGCGCGTGCGTGCGCGTGTGTGTGCGTGCTGGCGCGTTTGTGTGTGTGTGTGTGTGTGCGTGCTTGTGTGTGTGTGTGTGTGTGTGTGTGTGTGTGTGTGTGTGTGTGTGTCTGTGTGTGTGTGTGTGTGTGTGTGTGTGTGTGTGTGTGTGTGCGCGCGCGTGTGTGTGCGTGCTGGCGCGTTTGTGTGTGTGTGCGTGCGTGCTTGCGCGCGTGTGTGTGTGTGTGTGTGTGTGTGTGTGTGTGTGTGTGTGGCCACGGAGCTGAGGTTTGCACAGAGCGGAGCTGAGACGGTGTGTTGGTGGGGAGGTGTGTGCAGGGTCCAAGGCTATGTACAGATGGATGGCGGAGAAGGTGGTGAAAGAAGTCAGACTCAATTAGATCAACGTCTCTATCGGCCCATCTGCCCTCTCTCTCTCTCTCTCTCTCTCCCTCTCTCTCCCTCTCTCTCCCTCTCTCTCTCTCTCTCTCTCTCTCTCTCTCTCTCTCTCTCTCCCTCTCCTCTCTCTCTCTCTCTCTCTCTCTCTCTCTCTCTCTCCCTCTCTCTCCCTCTCTCTCTCTCTCTCTCTCTCTCTCTCTCTCTCTCTCTCTCTCTTTCAGCTGACGTAGACCACCCCCAAACACCCTCTGCCACATAACCTCACCAGAAACATGCGTCTCAAGGCCTTCTGTCCACAACCCCGCCTGTACCCGTCTCCATGTGGCTGAACTCAGAGTTTGTTTTTTTGTTGGTGGGTTGTTTTGTGCAGGTAATTTCATTGAAGTAATGAGATATTTATTTGGGCCGTTTTTCAGAGTTGCAATTAGGTGGCTCTGTAACATTCCCTGGAAGGGCTTCCATGGTCACTTCATCATAAAGGGGGTTGTTCAAAAGTTTCACTTCAGATTTGTTTTTGTTTTTTTAAAGTCGGAGTCCAGAGCCGACTGTCTCAGGGAGGACTTCCTGTCACAAAGTAAATGTCAGGGTTTGAAGGCGTCTCTGTCCATTAGCAATGCCAAAGTGTCCTCTGTCACACCTCTTGGTTGGCTATTAATTATTGACTAACCTTGTAAAGCTGCATTTGCATACACAACATTGCCACAGTCAGAAGGTCTGGTTTAATTCAATATTTATTTTCAGCTTATTAGAGGCTTTTAGGACTTTAGTCCAGCTTCAGCGCTGAACTCTAATTATCCTTCAGATATGGTCAGCCTTGCCTGCTTCATTGTGGTGTGCCGGCCCTCAGAGGAGAGAATGCATTTCTCTTTCACTTCCCGCTTGCAGTTACACAAAATATCTGATTCTCAAGGTCATGTAAGGCAAACCTATCGGTTCCTGTTCGGGCCTTCCCATCTAGGCGTCTTGGGTATCCAAGCTCGGCGGTCCCAGAGGTCTGTGTCTGGTTTTTGAAGATTCGTTTTCTTAGGTCTCCAGTGTCCAGCTCGTCAGGCTCGGCCGTCCATGTGGAGCCCCCCAAAAGAACAAAAATGCTATTGATTATTCCGTCCCCCCGGCTGGAGCGAAAGCCAAGAGGCAGTGTGCTGTTAGTAAACAAATCAATGGCTCTGCCTCAGCTCCCTGTCAGCTCCTGCTGGTCAGACGGCCCTGCCTTTCGTGTTTTTGGCCAGAAACATTTCCAAGGCTCATATCCAGTTTGAATATATTCACGCCGAACCGTCAGCTAGTGCTTTCACCTTGTGCTAAATGGGGAAAAAAAAAGTTTGTACTAAATGTAAGTGAATTTATAAGAACAACATATCTTTTGTGCTTTCAAAGAGCCATGCACTTCTGCTATTATTTAACTCATTGAAATTACCAGGATGGCGTTTCACTAAAACTTTTTGATTGCATGGCAAATCATTAAATGATAAATACACTAACACCCCCCCCCCCCCCCTCTTTCCTCTCTCTCTCTCTCGCTCTCTCTTTAATGCGATGCTCAAAGCACCATAATGTTTTTTTTGGGAAAACAGCCAAATGTGGTTGTCTTCTCTGACAGAACATTCTAGCATTCTAAAGTTTTGACCATTAGAAAATGAAAAACAAAACTACTGCAGGACATTTGGGACACCCGCTGTGCCTTCCACCCCATTCATGTTACAGATAGTTCTCAGACAGTGTAGCACAGTGCTTCCTCACTCCGTTTCCAGGCAGATTTGTGTGTGTGTGTGTGTGTGTGTGTGTGTGTGTGTGTGTGTGTGTGTGTGTGTGAAGTTGGGGTGATGAACGCTCTTACCTGCGGGGGAAAACTGTC
>NC_055968.1:8125696-8132328 GCF_018492685.1 Alosa sapidissima | reverse complement strand
CACTACACACACTACACACACACACATACACACATACACACATACACACACACACTACACACACTACACACACACACATACACACATACACACAGATACGCACTACACAGAGACAGACACACACACACAAACAAACCCCCCCCCCACACACACACAGACACACATGCACACGCACACTCACACACACAGCCCAGGGATAACAAAAATCAAATGTGTAATTCAGAGCTTTCTCTCTCCTTTTTTTCTGGTGGATTTCTCATCACTGACTCATCCTCTCTCTCTAATGGAATAGAAAATGTATGCAAACACGGGCACAATATGGACTGTGAGTTTTGCTGCGCTAATATAAACCAAATGGGCAGAGCCATCGATTCTTTCATCACCATTATAATTACTCTCCACACTAACCTACTTGCCACTCATACAGATCCCACACACACACACAAACAAATCTGAGGTGTAGTGTTTGCTGGAATGGGCTGTGTGTGTGTGTGTGTGTGTGTGTGTGTGTGTGTGTGTGTGTGTGTGTGTGTGTGTGTGTGTGTGAGTGAGTACTTGGCTGAGCTTTGTCAGATGATGAAGTAAGCGTGCTCGGCTGCGTGTTGTGAAATCTGCCCTGAGCTCCTTCCTTAGCCGCTGGAAATGGCACACCCATCAATCCCACCCCTCATCCAATCAAGTGCCAAGCGTGGCCCCGTTACACGTGTGATTGAACGCTCGTCTGAGTGAGGTGAGCAGACGAGGTCGCGCCCACTCCCATTCCGCACCCCACATCCCTCAAGCCCACCCTCTCTCTCTCTCTCTCTCTCTCTCTCTCTCTCTCTCTCTCTCTCTCTCTCTCTCTCTCTCTCTCTCTCTCTCTCTCCTTCACGTCCAAGTACATTTGCACAGAGCTGCCGTGCCCCACCGTGACATATTTATGCACCTCCTCTAATGGGAAACCCTCCTTGTCCACCCTCCAGTGCATTTGCTTTGCGGTATCACTCTTCTCTGAGAGGACGGCCACTGTTTTGGTGCTTCACCACTAACTGGGCCGAACAAATGACCTCACAGAGTCGGAGTAACACAAGCACTCACAACGTTCAACCTATAGCTACAGGATCTGCAAGCTCTCTCTTTAAAAGATGTAGACAGTGCAACACATGTACAGTTAAGTACAGATGCAGCTGCAGTAAAATCAACTGCTTAAAGTGTCTGTTCAAGTTCAAGTTATTTAATTGTCACAATTGTCACATTTATACAAAGCACAATATGTAGTGAAATGCTCAGTCCTTGGACTTAAATAAAATTAAATATATTGAATTTATATTAATATACTGTGATATAAATATATCCCCCACAGTAGTAGCAGTAGACACAGATCCCTTGTGGAGAGAAGACTTGTCCATGGTGCTGAAGTCCTGTGGTTCTGCTCATAGAAAACAGGAAATTGCAAGATGATCCACTCAGTATCAGGCCTACTTCCCCTTTAGCTACAAGTAGTTTTGGACATTTTAAAATATTTAAGTCAGCGTAAAAAAAGATGTTTATGAAGGTAAAAGGAAGATAAACATCTGTGGCAAATACATCCCTGCTAATGTTAATGTAACAGTAGTCCCCACAGTCTCCTCACTGTGCATGGAGCCCGTGTGAAGCTATGTGACCTGTCCATGGTGCTGAAGTTGTGTGCGACCTGTCCATGGTGCTGAAGTTGTGAAGTGCTGTGTGAAAGCAGCCCGTCCAGACGTCTGTCTGTGGTGCTGGAGTGCTGTGTTGTGTAAGAGGCGCCTGCGAGGAGCTTTGCGTGGCTTGTGCTGGTAAAACGACGCAGAGCATTGGAGATGGCTTAGAGGACTCTTCAAAGACTCCTCAGCAGTAATAATGGGGGCAAAGCTGGCGGCTTGCGGAGCTGTGGATCCAGACTGGGTTTATGCATCAGCTGCTGTTCCATAGCCACTGCTGAAGCAGCTTCAAGAGCTCTGCTTTTCTACTCTCGCCCACATATTTGCCTGATGTTCCTTCTCTCTCTATCTTTTTCTCTCTCTCTCTCCTTTCTCTCTCAGTCTGTCTCTCTCTCAGTCTCTCTCTCTCTCTCTCTATATATATATATATATATATATATATATATATATATGTATGTCTCCCTCTCTCTCCTAGTCTCTTTCTCTGTCTCTTTCTCTTTATCTCTAACTCTCTCTCTCTCTCTCACTGTCTGTTCTCAGTGAGTGGGAAAGGAAAGGATAAGGGGGGAAAAAGGAAAACATAAATGCACTGTACTTCTACACGCGTGTAGTAGTTGTAGGAACTTTTAAGCTGTGTGTGTGTGTGTGTGTGTGTGTGTGTGTGTGTGTGTGTGTGCGTGCGTGCGTGCGTGCGTGCGTGCGTGCGTGCGTGTGCATGTGTGTGTCTGAGTCATGTGATTCCCAGGCCTGTCAGCAGAGCTTCATGGGTAACTCGGCTGAAAGGAGAGATGAGTTTTATACTTCCCGCAGTAATGAAGATAAAGAGTGCTAGCAGGTGTCAGTGAGAGAGAGAGAGAGAGAGAGAGAGAGAGAGAGAGGGAGAGGGAGAGAGAGAGAGAGGGAGGAAGTTCCTCTTCAAAGCAGGTTCAGTGAGCATCATCCCCATCCAGTGTGGCTCCCTCTTTAATCAGGGAGTTACCGACTCACAGGATCTGAATCACAGATGATTCAACAAAGACTCTCAGACAGACAGAATCATTCAGCTTTAGTTAGTCATAAGAGTTCGGAGTCTTTTTGCTGAAGAAATCGATTCATGCAGCCCTTTCGTATGCTAATGTCAGAGGAATCTAACACAGGGCAGCCATCATGGTAATGTTTGTCAAAGTTAAGTCAGAGAAAAGCTCCTAAGCTTTTTTAATAATA
Organism: Alosa sapidissima; assembly: GCF_018492685.1. Lineage (NCBI taxonomy): Eukaryota > Metazoa > Chordata > Actinopteri > Clupeiformes > Clupeidae > Alosa > Alosa sapidissima. The sequence goes on along the minus strand of NC_055968.1, from coordinate 8,129,464 downwards.
CACCATTTTTTTGTTTAAAATTGAGGGAATGATAGTATGTCTTTGTGGAAGTGATTTTATCATGATGCATTTTTAAAGACTAATTTTCAAGATGAATGATGTTGCCTTACTCCACCTCCTCCACCTGACGTGGTCGATGTGCCATATAAACAGCAGATGACTATTACTCCTGCACACAACAGTACACTATGCCAGGGGTTCCCAAACTTTTCCACGACAAGGCCCCCCAAATACTACTAGGTTCTGGCCAAGGACCCCCTTGATGTGTTATTAAACCCATCGACAATACTACGGCAAATGTAAAAATACATTAAGCTAATCCTAATAATTATTTTAGCCACAAGCACTTCGCGATGGAGCATACAGTGTGTAAAAATTGCATTTGGGGCTTTCTGCTATATGAGAGCTATCACTCTACTATTATTCCCAGTCATTATCATGGGAAATATAATGTTCAGATATGTGTCACATTATTTTAATGGCATTGTATATCAACCCTCATAGTAATAGGTATATTTTAATTTTTTCAAATGTATTTATTTGTTGCTTTTATCTTTTCCTTCCAACTTGCTGAGGCCCCCCTGGCACCCCCTCACGGCCCCCACTTTAAAAACCACTGCACTATGCAACATTACACAACACACCTGTCCAAAGATGGCTACTGTTATCCCCATACACAACAGTACAAAATGCAACATTACACAACATTACACAACACACCTGTCTAAAGATGGCTATTGGCTAATGTTATCTAACATTACACAACATTACACAACACACCTGTCTAAAGATGGCTACTGGCTAATGTTATCTAACATTACACAACCCAACAGTACACAGCACACCTGCCTAAAGATGCCTACTGTTGTCCCAAAGAAGTAAAGGGCCTCCACACTGCAGTTTACTTTCAGCTCCTCTTTCTCTCTCTCTTTCTTTTTTCTTTCTTTCTGTCTTTCCTTGTTTGTTTTTCTTTTTGTCTGTCTGTTTCTTTTTACCTTTCATCCTGTCGAACACTGTCTTGAATGCAAATACACACACACACACACACACACACACACACACAGAGTGACTCTGGGATGCTTCCACCTGCTTTGTCTGTCCATCTGTCACCAAGCGTTTGTTCTTGGGCTCTCAGACTTTGAAACAGCGCGAGGTGAGGAGCGCAAGCAGAAGCTCTCCTCGCTCCCCTTGTCGTTCTTTCTCGGCCTCCTCTTCCCTTCATCGCTTGGTGCTTTTCCTTCCTCTTACATAAGCGTCACCGTAGCGACCCACCTCCTCGCCACTCCCCCCACTTCCTGCCTGCTGGAGCCGAGTCTCTTACTCATTGTTCCATGGTCCAGGAATATGTCTGGTTTGGAAAGGCTTATCTTAATTGAATATCTGCCTGGTGTGTTTGTGTGTGTATGAGAGATAGAGAGGGAGAGAGTATGTGTCTGTGTGTGTATTTGTACGTGTGTTTGTATGTCTGTGTGTGTTTGTGTATGTATGGATATGTGTGTGTGTGTTTGTGTATATGGAATGTGTGTGCGGGTGCGTGTGTGTCTGTGTGTGTGTTTTTTCCGTCCAAAGTGAATATGACACAGTGTTCATGGGGGTCCATCTCTCACTCAGTGCTTGTTCCTTGAAAAGGTGACAGATAGTGGGAAGCATAGATTATTCATGAACGCACTTGACAACGCGCAGCGGGCGGACTCGTCCCGACAATACATTAATAAAGGCGCCAGCGTGAGGCCCTGATTAAAGTCGTTGGAATTTCAGGCCACGCTCCACTTTTCACAATGCATTTCTCCATACGCTTTCACAGGAAGGCTTGACTGCTCACAGACGCCCCGTGAAAAGCTCTGCCTTCTAATAGGTAACCAGTTGCTGAAAAAATATGTATGAATGTGGAAATGTGGCACTGAAACACTTTTCTGAATAAAAAACAGTGAGGGAAGGAAGGCAAATAGCGCCGTCCTTAAAGCATATTAAGCATATTCATGTCTGGCTGTAAATATTATCTCATTTAAAATAGGGGGAGGAAAAATGCACAAGATTTTCCAGAGTTCTTCCCATTATGTGCTGCCGTGCTGTGAGCCCGCTCCAATGCACACATTCTGCTAATTGCAGTTCCATTTGAAGTTTACCAACGCGTTAGCACTGCTCAAATGAATCCACTTGGATATTGACAGACTTAATGTGGTCATAATATTAGAGTTGACTTGTAGTATTTTTTAACCTAATATATGGATTTGCTCATTTCCCCTAGATGATGACTCACTGTAAGGTTGATGGGGTGTTATGGGGTGACTGCTGTGTTTGGGGTTGGGCCCCTGGGCCCTGGGGCGGGGTCTTTGTTGGTCAGGCATTGAGAGATAAATATGTCACACCAAGTGCATATCCACAATGAAGCAGTAAATTGACTGTTTTGTGACTCCTGAAAAAAGCTTGAAAATTGCCTTCTATACCCCTCCCCCTCACATACACATACAAAACACACAAATAAACACAGCCATATATGGCCACACACACACACACACACACACACACACACACACACACACACACACACAGCTGTAGGAGATGAAAGGAAGTAGCCTATCTCAAAGGGAGTTTCAGCTGGAGTTTTGCCTCTGGTTAAATCTGTGACTATCCTGCAGCATCACGTAGTCCAGCCCGAGATGCTCTCCCAGGTCTCCGCACGCTGCCCGCTGGCCTTTCCCTGTGCCGGGGCTCCCCCGCCGCATCACCACTGCATCAGCACGGCCCTTTAACCTTGGCTTTTGATAATGTCACCTGCCGAGGGGAATCGGAGCTGGCAGGGAGTCCTTTAGGCCGCAAACAACACTGGAGCACTGGCTCTCTACCTCCAGCTCATCAAAGGAACACATCGCATCTGTTCACTTCATTCAGCATTGTGTATGACTGGGATGCTAATGGTTTAGGATTATTATTTTCAATATATTCGTCACATTCAATTAATGCTATTCAGGTTTTTTTTTCTCTCTGAGTTCCAGCTGTAAGCTACTAAGGCCACAGTGCAGATGGTGCAATCATGAGAGAGAGAGAGAGAGACAGAAGGAGAGAGACAGGGAGAAAGAGAGAGAGACAGAAGGAGAGAGTGGGTATGTGATAAAGTAAAATACATTATGGAAGTGACTGAGAGAGAGAGGGAGTTTGTGTGTGTGTGTGTGTGTGTGTGTGTGTGTGTGTGTGTGTGGGCGCATGTATATGACAGTGAGTTAGAGAGAGAGAGAGAGGGTGTGGGTGTGTATATATGTGATAGAAAGAAAGTGTGTGTGTGTCTGAGAGAGGGTCTGTGTGTGTGTGTGTGTGTATTTGTGATACTGTGTGTGTGTGTGTGTGAGAGAGAGAGATTGACCGAGGCAATTGTAATGTAAGGAGACAGTTGACTGATAGACAGAGGGCAAGCAGGAGAAGACTCTGCCACTCAGGTTAGCACCAGTGCTGTCTTCCCCTGAGCCCACTGCTTTAGCTCTAAACACACACACACACGCACACATGCACACACTGACACAAACACACATGCACATGTACACACATTCACATACATACACACATTCAAAGCATCAGAAATGATACACATATTGTACATTCATATTGTGTTGTGGTGATGAAATACTGTATCTCAGTGGTCCAGCTTTTCTTTCCTTCATACAGTCTATTCATCACAGACCAGATTAATTATAAATAATATGTACAGCAGCAGTATCCAATTTGATTTTATAAACATGTCTGAGTTCATTAGTTTTGTTTTCTGCAAGTTTT
>NC_055968.1:8105696-8120696 GCF_018492685.1 Alosa sapidissima | reverse complement strand
TAGGCCCTAACACTGCACTAGTCATCATAATCAGAAGTGGCAGACATAAATAGGTTGTCTTGGTGTTAAATGTATGATGTTTGTATGTCAGAGAGTCCTAGGTGTCAGGTGCATTAACATGACTTGCGGTCATTTGTCTGTAGGCGCTGTGTGCTAAGATAAGCCACGGAGAAGGACAAGGAAAAATGCACATGACTTTTCCGGCTTGATTACAATGTTGCTGTTTTCTCCACAGAAGTAATCAACAGTATTGTACTGCAGTCAATATGATTTCTCTGCTGTCAACGTGATTATGCTAATGGAGTGGGCAAATGTCACATGCTAAAACATCTTTTGTGAAGAAGTGTGACTTCACCGTTCGGATATTTGATATTTCAGGAGAAATGGTAGACTTTTTTCGGGGAAAACTAGTGATTACATGAAATTGCTAGTTTGATGGCGAGAATGCTGAGGATAGTATTTAGTTGACAAATATAGAAAAGGGAGTTGATTAAAATGCCAAGCAATTATGGAATGCCAAGCAATTATGTATGTTTCCAAATATTTTATACTGAGAGTGTCCTATCTATCTCTGCCACTTACAGCCTAGAGGGCTGAGCTGTGGCTCTTATTGAAGAAAAGAAATGAGTTAGTTTAACAGAAATAGATAGAGGCTGTGTTGAAGGAAAAGCCATACTGCTGGTCACTATGAGGAAGCGAGAGCTGAAGAGAAAGATAGGGAGGAGAGAGAGAGAGAGAGAGAGAGAGAGAGAGAGAGATGAGACAGAGAGAGGGAGAGAGAGAGGGATGAGAAAAAGGAAGGAGAGAGAAGAAAGAGAGAGAGAGTTTGATAGAGAGACGGAGCGCGGCCTTGAGTATGATTCATTACAACCCAATCCAGTGCCCTCCACCAGAAGCAGCAGCCAATATTTAATCCCGATAGTCTATTACCCGAGTCCAGTGCAGGAGTCATACACAGACAAACAGCCTGTTCTCCCCACCCCGCCCCACCCCACACACACCTCGGGCCCCGGCCAGCAGACAGCATCATCCTTCTGGGGCAGTGCAGTGTCCTCGTCGCCACACACACCACTCTGCACATGCGTGTAAACAACGGTAACACACACAGTGGGAGAACACCGAAAGGAAAAGCAGAAACAGAAGCATACCGGGCTCACATGATGCTATTTCCTCCAGCTCGGTTTGGAGTCTGTGGTCAGATTAATGTCGGACTTCTCACCACCACACAAAACATGTCCGAAACATGCAAACACACAAACAAGCAAACAGTAACCCAGGGATGTACAAAACACAGATGGAGACACGAGCCACAGATTTGAATCAGTACTCACAAGCAAGCAAGCAAAACATATAGGGAACACACCAACACAAAGCACACAGAATAAAAACAAACAAAGAAATATGAAATAAGCCCAGTACAGTGGTTACAGATTGGAAATAGTATTTTCTCCAAGTCCTTCAGAAAAAAAATGAAAAGAACAGATTTGTGAGGCCTCCACGGAGCACGCAGGCCGTACATGAGAGAGAACGAGGCCTGCAGAGAGTCTGCAACACAAAACCCATTCAGTCTCCCACTGCCGTTAATTAACTTTATGCGTATATTCCCTCGCCTACAAGCGGCAGCCATGTCCAGGGCGCTGGGCTTTCATGTGTGCTGAATGTACCGCGCTGTGCTGCGCATGAAAAGAAGCTGTCTGTTGCCGAGTGGAGGCGAGGAGGCCAGGGGAGGTATGGCGAGGCGAGGCTGCAGATGGAGGCTGTAAAGAGGCAGCGGCCCGCGGAGAGAGAACAGTGGCGGGAGATGAGCGTGGCTTACGAAACTACGCGGCTTACGGCTAATGAGGGCACACCGCCGAGGCTAGCCTGTCACAGCCCACGTGGAGATGGTTTCTTTTCTTTTCCCCCCAGTGTCTGCCCGAGGAGCGCCTTTGTGTGTGTGAGTGGGTATGTGTGAGCACCACCGACCCACTCACTCAGTACTCTAACACTTGTTCTCTCTCTTTCACTCACTCATTCACCTTACTGACTCACACACACACACACATGAACACACTCATTCACTCGCTTTCTCTCTCTCTTGCTCACTCACTCACTCATTCACCTTACTGACTCACACACACACACACACATGAACACACTCATTCACTCGCTTTCTCGCTCTCTTGCTCACTCACTCACTCATTCACCTTACTGACTCACACACACACACACACACACTCACTCCCTCTTTTTCTCATTCACTTGCCCCTATACTCATTCGCTCACAACCGTCTTTTATTTTCAAGTAATCCAGAAATATTCCCATTATGTTACATTATTTTTGTAAATCCAATGGATTACGTTACTGATTACAAACATTGGCGTGCAGTCTGTATTCAGTAATGGATTACATTTCAAAGTAATCTGACCCAACACTGGTATTTGTGTATTCTCTCTGCCAGAGAGCCTAGTGGCTAGCCCTAGCAGCCCCAGCCCAATTAAGCAGGCCTGTGTTTTCATCTGCCTCTGCTCCACACTGACAGGGAGATTTTCCGGAGACGTGCGGTGTCATGCTGTGACGGCCGTGTTGTGCTGGAATATTCCGCAATGATGATTGCTCTTAATGACGCCTGATCATCATTGATATGCAGTCATGTGAGCCATCTGCCTCCCAGCAGGGCATTACTTCCAGCTCTGCTCCCGTTACTCCATGCCTAGTCACACAGGAACACCACTAATAACCAGAGGAAGCTGCGTGTGTGTGCGGGTGCGTTTGTGTGTGTGTGTGTGTGTGTGTGTGTGTGTGTGTGCACTCGCACGTGTGTGTTTGTGTGTGAGAGAGAGTGTGTCTGTGTCTGTGTGTGTGTGTGTGTGTGTGTGTGTGTGTATGTGTGAGTGCGCGCACGTGTGTGTTTGTTTTTGTGTGTGAGAGAGAGTGTGCCTGTGTGTGTGTGTGTTTGTGTGTGTTGTGGTTAAGGGGTGGGATGTGTGTTGTTTGGTGATGTCTTCATTTGTAGCTCTTGTTGTCAGGCTCCTGGATCACTTTATCACTGTATCACTGTATCACTGTATCAGCTTGCCTGTTAGAGATCTTACTGGTAGGACCAAACCAGTTCCACCCCAATTAGAAAGCTACTTAGTCAGTTAGTAAAGTGCAAGACGTTATTCAGAGAAGGTGTGCCCCTGAAGCAATGTGTTGATTGGCGGGAATACTGCATTGCTCTGTCTAAGCGACTTTGTTCTCCAAAACCAGGCGTCAGAACGGTGTGACTGGACGAACAGTTGGATGCTTTTGAGCGCACACACACAGAACAGACAACTGAAAGGTCGAAGGTCAAACAGACTCTTGGGACTGCACCCTCACAGTCTGGCTACACTGGGCGCACAACTGAGCCAGCGTAGCCTCCGCGAGCGTATAGTAACTCTTCAGTGACGTGCCTGAAGCAGCGTGCCTGTTAGTGTTAGAGCCGAACCTTTTCATAGAGGCGCCCCAGGGGTTGTGTACCTATGTAACGTGGAGAGACTTAGCATTCGGCTGGCCTCATGGATTAGCTTAGTGTTCCATCGGAGAACTGGCGCTGTCCCCAGCAGCGCCTCACTGACTCATAAAGTCATCATAAAGCGCCTCTTGTTTATGTGGAACCAGTTTAATGTAATGCCTGTTAAGCCCACGGTTGCCTTTAAAGTGATGCAGGCTGCGTTCCCCACTTTGCATTCTTTCCGTGTCAGCAGACGTTTTAATAACAGCTTTCCCGCTCCTTCGGTCGCTCGCGCGCTCGCAGCCACTAGATTTGCTGCCTGCACTCCCACTGTCTGCAGACATTTGTCCTCCTCTCATGTGTGTGTCAGACACCTCTCTCCACCATGCGTCTGTTCAACCTGCATCCTCCCTCTCTCCCTCCATCCCTCCCTCCCTCTCTCTCTCTCTCCCTCCCTCTCTCTCAGGCTCCCCCTCTCCCGGTGACAAATGGCATGTCTCGGGCTGTGTGTTTGACTCCAGGTGGATATTTCTTCATTCTCTGTCAGCCCAGACTGCAGTGCTACTTCTTTACACTCAGCAGCTAATGAAGTAGCAGATGCCCAGGCCTCTTCTTCTTTAGCTCTTCTTCTTCTTCTTCTTCTTCTTCTTCTTCTTGCGTTCCCATATGTCTTTTTTACCTTCGACCGAGAGGCTTCATATTCTCAGCTCTCTCTTCTTTTTTTCTCTGCATCTCTCTCTCTCTCTCTCTCTCTCTCTCCCTCCATGTGTATCCTTCTCTATTTCTCTCTGTCTCTCTCTGTTCCAGCTGCCAGGCGTGAGAGCAGGTGGAGCAGGCAGGGAGTGAGTGATGGCGTGGGACACTGCTGTGCTGTGCTGTGGTGGGGGAGAGGACCCCTCAGCAGTGTTGAAACAGAGCCTTGGGGCCCACACACACACACACACACACACACACACACACACACACACACATGTCCACGCCCACGCTCACACGCACATGCACACACACATACAGACAATTACACACCACATCTCTCCCTGTTACACAGAGCAGCGTAAGCACACTCATAGGGACATGGATACAGCCAATCTTTCTGTTACACAGGGTACACATGCACCCACACACACACACACACACACACACACACATATAAACACACAGACACACACACAGACACACACACACACACAAGAACACACACACACACACACAGAGCTACCCTATCACACATGGAGTCTCATAGTGAGATGGCCACTCCCTATCTGTGTTCTACACAGATCTTTAAACATCTTCTCTTTCTCACTGTTTCTCTTTCTTTCTCTTTCACTTAGTCTCACATGCACAGAGGTACAGACATTGTCCACACACACACACACACACACACACACACACGCACACACACACACACAGGGGGAGACAAATAGATAAAAGGCTGACAGTGTTCTTACTCCAATGATTTATTTGTTTTTGTCTTCATTCCCCCCCCCCTCACTTCCACCAGTTTTACATAATGTTGATTTCCTGCGTCTGAATGTAGTCCTGTGATGAATCTCACTGGGTTCTCCCCCTCTCCTTGATGGATCACGCGGAGTGGAGGTGAGACAGGAGGCTTTCTTCACCTCCCTCGATCTCACCTTCCTCCTGCCACTCCTCGCTCTCCTCCTCTCCTCTCCTCTTTTCTTCACTCCTCTTCTCGTAGGAGGGAGGGAGAGAAAGAGAGGAGAAGGAAAAGTCAAAACATCTCGCTGTGCCAAACATGTCTAATTACTTTACGTTACTTCTTTCCTGGTCTGGCTATTTAGATGTGACTTGTCAAAGTTAGCATCAAAATAGCTTGCTACATCTAAATCGCTTCTTTTGTTGTTGTTATTCTTGTTATTGTGGTGGTGATAGTTGTTTCTCTCTCTCTCTCTCTCTCTCTCTCTCTCTCTCCCTCTCCCTCCCTCTCCCTCTACGCTCATGTGTGTTAACTATCTTATCGAGTGTAGAAATCTGGGGATGATTATCATGGCACGCTTACTTTATTAAAGGAGAAGCTGGAGTGGAGTGGTGGGCCGACGCTAGGCTGGGGCGGCGCTAGATAGAATTAGTTCTGATCCGTATCGATCTGGCCTCCTGTTTGGGCACTATTGGGTTGCGGCTCTGCAGTGCTTATGTCATTTGTAATGGGCCCATGCCGCAGATACAGTAGCGCAATCCTATTTTGTGATGGCCGGATAATATGATCAGGAGCGTTTTAAGCTGCTGTTTTTGGTCCTCTGAAATTACATCTCTGGCGTACCCCAGCGGCCTCGACCCCCCCTCACCTCCTCCTCCTCCTCCTCCTCCTTCTCTTCCATCGCCAGTGGAAACCACTTTCCCTTTCGGATTTGATTAGCCAATTAGGTGAGCCGTCGCTGTTATCCGTCCATCCACTTCCTGCCGCAGACGTTCGACCTTCACGTGGCAGCCCTCGTCCTCAAAGTCCCGTCCCTCCGCCTGTTCTTTTGTCCTCCTTCCCTTTTTTTGTGGCCAGTGACTCAGCCCTTCTATCCTTTCGGTGATCAGCTGGCCAATCCCACCCCCCCGTTTCTTGTACGGTCTGAAATATAATTACGCAATGACAATCTAATTATGTCATTAATGGAAGCATTGCTGCTGCTGCTGCTGCCTGTGCCTGTGCTGCTGCTGGAGGTTGATAATACCCCCGTCCACTGCGTTGACATTCCCCCCTCATATGATTATCGCTACATGACGGCTACCACTATCGCCACCGTTGCAGCCTGTTAAGGTGGCTGAGCTAATCACTTGCCTGACAAACTGCAGAAACAGTCATTTTATTTTATTGACAATTTCCACAGTGATTCCACCATTATGGCAACAACTGCCTTACAGTACTTCTGTAAGCAAATGCACTCATTTCTGCTGTAGGCCGAAATAATTAAAATCAATAATTGGAATGTTATAATTATAATTAGTATAAATAATGAGCAGCAAATGATAACTATAAAGACAACTGTAACTATAACGGTATGAACGTCCACTCTGACCAGTGATAAGGGATATTCTTCATGTTCATTTACGTAATGCCTAAAATTCAATAGATTCTGAATGGCTGTTAGCATTTGTTGTTTACAAAATGGCTCTGAAAGTCCCGAACCATATTGTTTAATGTTGTTATTGTAATAGTGTGTGCAATATTGAAATATTGCTGTAGTATTTACAGTTATACAGTAATAGTGACCATTGGCAGTGTGAACAGGCCTGCACAGTATTGGTAGTGATTATAGTCCAATATTTTCTCAAAAATGAAGCTGTAAGAGAGAGAGAGAGAGAGAGAGAGATGTGTGTGTATGGTTGCGTAGTAGTGTGGTACAGCAGTCAGACTGTCAGTGTTGGCGGCTGGTGTGAGAGGTGTAATAAAATGCAGCGAGATAAAAGCGTTGTCAGTGGCGGCGCGTGGGCCGTGCGACCGCGGAACGTGCCGGAACACGCGGGACTGCATAAGCTCGTCAGAGACGCTGCCAAACTTTGGAACACTCTGCTGTCCCATGTGGAAAACTGTAGAAAAGAGGATGAAAAACGACAGCATCAAGAAACACTTTTCAGCCTGCTCAACATACACACACACACACACACACACACACACACACACAACCTCTCTCACAGGTCCTGTATTTCTCTCGCTCCCTATCAATCGCACTCACACACACACACACACACACACACACACACACGCACGCACACACGCTTGTCAGTCTCGAGGGTGTAGTTTAGTGTGAAGGGAGTGATTTGTTGGCGTGAGGTGTCTGTGCATTTGGGGAGGGGGGCTGGGTGGGGGTGTGCGTATACGTGCTCTTTGCTGGAGGAGGAGGATGTGGATGTTTGGGCGGCGGTAATGGCTGCTATGCCGCAGAGCTTCAGAGCCAGTGATCGGATATGAGCAGAGATAGAGGGAGGGAGAGAAGGATGGGGAGAGAGAGAGAGAGAGGGAGGGAGAGAAGGATGGGGAGAGAGAGAGAGAGGGAGGGAGAGAGAAAGAGACAGAGGGAGATGTGCCCATCAGAGAGAGAGATGGAGAGAAAGACAGAGGGAGAGAAGGGTGAGGAGAGAGAGAGAGATGGAGAGAGAGGGATGAGGAGAGAGGTGACAGCTGAGTGCTCACCCTTGGGCTCCCCAGATACCGCCACCAACACAGTGGGAGGGACAGAGGGAGAAAGAGAGAGAGAGAGAGAGGACTCGCATTCTGCTGAAACAGCAGTGACAACACACACAGACACACACATTCTCTCTTTTTCTCTCCCTCTCTCTCTATTGCAACACACGCACACACACACACACACACACACACACACACACACACACACACACACACACACACACACACACACACACACACACACACATCCTTTTTGTGCCCCACCACTGTTTCCTCTCTTTGTATGGTGGAGCAGTCAGGTCACCTTCTCAGCTGTTAAATTTAATACTGCAGAGAGGTGAAGAAAATGGCTGGCTGGGGAGCTGGGAGATGACTCACTTTTGTGTATTGAGAGGCTGTGTTTGTGTCTGTGTGTGTGGTGTGTGTGTGTGTGTGTGTGTGTGTGTGTGTGTGTGTGTGTGTGTGTATGTGTGTGGTACTGTATGTGTGTGTGTGCGTGTGGTATGTGTGTGGTACTGTATGTGTGTGTGTGAGAGTGTTAGACAGTGCATGTGTGAAAGTGCATGACTTGCTTACGTACGTTTGTGTATATGCATTTGTGTATGATGTTTTTCTGTATAAGTGTGTGTGTGAAGGCAGGTGGATGTGTATATCTGTAGCACTCAAGTGTGTGTCATCGTATGCACGCTCCAAACTCCCCATGGTAGAGAGATGCCATTGGGAGACTGGGAGATATGGGACAGCTGCAGAGAGAGAGAGAGAGAGAGAGAGAGAGAGAGAGAGAGAGAGAGAGAGAGTTGTTCTGCAGTTGTTCTGCAGTAGCAGGAGAAGCGTGTGAGCGCAGCACTGGGTGTGTGTGTGTGTGTGTGTGTGTTTACTACAGAGAGGCTTAATAAGTGTCCGGATATAAAGCGAGGCATAAATATGCGCTGGCACTTATGGCTCATTAGTAGACAGGTCACCTTATTCCAGCTGTGAGTCTGATTCATCTCCACTGGACGGACACAAACGTAGAAATGGAACTGCTGGCCAGAAATGAGAAAAAAGAGTGTGTGTATGTGTTTGTGTGTGTGTGTGGGGGTGTGTGTGTTGGGGGGGGGTTGGGGATCAGCTTTGAGAGGTGACCACTTATATCTCCTAACTCAAGCCTGTGTATCCATATATCCAAGCGTGTGCAGAGGCAGGGCAAGTCCAGACAACAGAAATCGGTTTGATGTGGCGTTGTGGAACATGAGGACAGTCCAGGCCTTTCTCTGGCCCTTTCCGTCTGAAAGCTGTCTTCAGCGGGACGTAGTACAGTGGCCGGCCTGTGTCACATGTCACGGGGCGGGAGTGATGGGCGGTAATTGGCCGCTGCGTGTCGGTGGACGGCTGATCATGGTGGTGGTGGTGAGCAGGCGCCGGTGGAGGTTTTAGAGGAGCGAGAGGGCAGACGTGTGGAGGCGTTTGGAGACAGGCGATGAGGTGGTGTAAAGAGACACGTTTATGTCTGCCGTCTTTCCCAGCACATCAGAAAGCTCTACTCCACACACACACACACACACACACATCGCCCCACCGCCATCACTCCTGATGACACATCCTTGAAGAAGGTGTTGTAGTGTGTCTCTCCATCTCTCTCTCTCTCTTCCTCCCTCTCTGTTGTTGTTTTCCGTAGCGGTTTCAGCTGGCTGAGCACACAGTCTCCCCCTGGCCTGGAGATAGAGCTTCTCCTTTACCCATAATGCCGCTCTCCCTGCTCACATGCTGCATTGGCATTCTTGTCATGACGACCCGGCTCTACTGTAAGCCGCAACATAAAGAGGGATTTGGGACAACAGAGATAACTTTTAACCAATAAAGTATTTATTTAAGTAACCAAAAGCAATAAATAACCATTACCAAAAGATGTCTAGAGGAAAGTAAAAGCATGTATGCAAGTGTGTTCATGTGGGTGTGTGTGTATGCCAAAGTCAGTATGATGTTCCAAGTTAGAAAGAAGGTGCCAGTGGCAAAGAGATAACCCAAAGGTGCCTGCAACAGAATGTGGCAAACAGAAAAGTGCCCCCCAAATCAAGAGAGAGAACAACCCCTTAAATACCCGCACCTCTTCACCAGGTGTGCGTGATTAGCCAATTAGACCAGCTAGGCTGGCATTGCCCGTGCACTGGCTATGCCCGTTCTGAAGGGGGCACAGTGGGTCGTAACACAGTTCACTTAGCACAGCGCCCGCCTACCCACTCCACCGCCACAACAACCTCAGCTACAAAAATGCACTACGTATCTCCCTGATGTTTTTTTTTCTTCTGTTTTGCTTAGGCCTTTGTTTGTGGTAAACAAACTCGTAAATCAAGAAAGGATGTGCCTGTGTCTTAACACAGTCTAGTGCTGGGCGGTATACTGGTTCACACCGTATACCGGTGTATATTGTCGTTATGATATGAATTTTTAATATACCGCCATACCGGTGTATTTGATTACACAACGTTTGGAACGCTGCGCCGCGCGACAGTGTTTCAGACGGGACTTTTTTAACACGCACGCATGGTGCCACTGCGAGGCATAGTGAGGGTAAACACAACACACCTTTAAGTTTTTCCCCTGAAGTATGACCCTTAAGGCTTAAAATATTAAAAACTAAATTAGTATCTTTAACTGACACATTCCAACTAGGTTGGAATGTGTCAGTTAAAGATACTAATTTAGTTTTTGATGTATGTCTGAACAAATGTAAAAAGGGAGAAAACCTCTCGTTCATTCTAAGGCCTATTCATGGGTTTCATCAGGTCCCTTTCCACAGGTGTATAAAATCAAGCACCTTAATTATCAATGCAGACTGGATGGTGCTTGATTAATACACCTGTGGAAAGGGACCTGATGAAACCCATGAATTTCCTAGGCTTGCCTTAGGGCGCATAGAACAGCACACGGGCCATTTTCAGCCCAACCAATGTTACATACTCTATTCGGAAACCTTAAGGAACAGCATGAAATACCCTATATAATCATTCTATCACCCCTTTAATGTTTTGTCTAGCGAACCGAACCGAAGTTCATGGCAGGCTAACAAGACATCCACATCCACATGAAGTTAACGTGAGCCTACCACTAACGTCATGTAAACCACACAATAACAATAAGGCTTCTGATAGGCCTATTTGACAGAGTAAGCATATTAGCAGAGAGGTTTAAATTGTATAATTTTCGAAAAAGTATAATTATTGTAAGTTGCACTACTTTTTGTATTGGTTTTATACAATATGTTTGTGAAATTTGCACAGTAAAAGTTCTGTATTTTGACTGCAATTGTCTTTGCATTCTGATTAGATTCTTCATCATAAGTGGCTCTTTGTAAACAGCATCATTTTCTGGGGCCATGCAAAATTGCATTACCACTAGTGTGGAGTTATTCTACATCATGACAGTAAAATAGACCATCCTTAGTCAATGTACTGCACCAATTCCTCTCTCAACCTGTAGGAAATGCTGTGAACGTCTGATTATGCATGGGAAAAAATACCGTCATATACCGTGAAACCGTAAGAATTTTGAAAAATACCGTGATATACATTTTTGGTCATACCGCCCAGCACTAACACAGTCCCCTGCAGTGAGTTCCTGGAAACTCCACAGCCTACTCAGGCTGTTCCGGCTGTTTTGCTTATGTAAGACACTCTCTGTCATCTCATCCCAAGTGACTATTTTCGTCTTTTGAAATTTTTGTTGTTGTGGTTGTTGTTGTTTTGTTGTTGTTGTTGTTGGAGCTTTTGACTGGCGTTTTAGCCCGGTCTGCACAGCAGAACTCTCTGCGGAGCGGCATGATGCTTTATGGCAGCCAGGGAGAGAAGAATGGAGACAAAAGAAACAGAGGAAGAGAGAGAGAGAGAGAGAGAGATAGAGAACACTTCCATAAGAGCCTCCTAATGTAAGAGGGGAAAAAAGAGGCGGGGCTGCTGCAAGGAACTGCCTCTGATATCTGACATCACAGAGACCTTTAAGCACCTTGTTCTAAAACCAAATATCCTAATCTTAAGGGCTACACGATACGGTAACACTGCAGATGTTCAAATTCCACAGCTTGAGCACAATGTGCTGCCAGACTACCCTTGAGCAGTTGGATAGCACAAGCTCTGTGCTCTGCCTGTATTGTGTGGTGGGGCAGAGGCATTCATGTTGACTGAATACGGCTGAGGAAGACCAGTCTGTCCACTCTCCACATGTTGTTTTCTGTTTGCCTCAGCGATATGATTCACTATTGATGTCATTCACCGGCAGCTGGGGTCATGCTTTTAAACGATGACGGCTTAGTCATTGGGGACTTGAATGCTATTCAGGAGGAAGCTGGCTCAAACAGACAGTGAATGGCTCTAGCCCGGAGCTGTCCTGCTGTCTTTGACTCCTGTCGTCCTCTGTGGTAGTTGAGTGCATATACTGGCCGGTCTGGACTACTCTTTACCACTCTCTGTAACAGGGCTGACTCTCACTGTCCAGGGGATCTACAACGTCCTCTTGACCTTCTCTCGCACAGCACTAGTGATGTCCACCATGGAAATGATCTCCTCATTAATGCATGAGGAGATGAGGTCATCTACTGTATTTCTTACATATCTGAGACACACACATAAAAGTGCATTAAAGACTAAACAACAGATATTCTACTGCCATGGACACAAACATGTCTAACCATACAGCTCATGTGCACTGGTGTGATGACACAAACATGTCTAACCATACAGCACTGGTGTGATGTGTGACCTGTGACCTGGAGTCCAGGGATAAAGTGGTGGTGGGGCTGAAGAACTCTAGTCTGACTGTGTGTGTGGGGGTCTTGAGGATGCGCCATGCATGTAACACTTGATTGAGGTGTGTGTGTGTGTGTGTGGGTAATGGCGGACGCTGGCCCCACTCTGGCTCACAGCAAACACTAAAAACATCTCGCCCGTTGTAACTGCTGCCGAAAACTCAGAAAAATATGTTTAATATGCAGCTAAGTTTACTCTTAAGTGTGTGTGTGTGTGTGTGTGTGTGTGTGTGTGTGTGTGTGTGTGTGTGTGTGTGGTGTGGTGGTGGTAGTGGAGGTGGTTTGTGTTTGTGTGTGTTTGTTAGTTAGTGTTAGTGTTAGTGCTTGTTTGTGTGTGACATATATACACGTGTGTGTGTGTGTGTGTGTGTGTTGCCTGTGGTTCCCTTCTGAGGTCCCTGGTAGAGGTCAGCCCCTGTCGGCCCTCATCACTAGTACCTTAGGTAGCCTAGCGCCCCGGGGACCATTAAGCCCTCCTCCACCTCCACCTCCAGCGCTCCTCTGGGTACCGTTAGCGTTAGCACGCCGCTGCTGCCGCCTCCCCCTGCCATCTCAACCGTAATATACGCCCCTAACAGCATTTTTTTATGAACACGCCTCTGTCCCTTTAAATCAGTTTACACAGTGGATTAGATATCTCCCACATAAATCACACGCAGCAGCAAGGACAAGAAGGAAATAGGCAGAGAGCTCGAAGGTGCCATAGTAGCCACTCAGCCATGACCACTAGTAGCCCTTGAGCCACACTTACATTTCACATCACTCATGCAAAACCGCTCCGTTACCTGCACAAACATGCATTCTGTAGAACCATGAGTCACTATACAGTATTGTTCTTCAGGTATACAGATGAGACACAGTGTATTTCATAGACTCAAATTTACTAACAAAATGTCCAATGTTCTAATTAGAAATGAGTTACCAAACAGAAGACAGCAATTCTGAATGCATGTTTGTTGTCCTTACCTTCCATGCATTTGAATGGACCACATGAAAGAGGGACAACAAGACCTCAAGGAGACTGATCAACACAGAGAGCTGAAGAGAGAGAATATGGAGGAAGAGTCTGATAAGGGAGAGAAGGAGGAAGAGGAAAGTAGAGAGAGAGCGAGAGTGTTGAGCAGAGAGAGGAGGAGGAGGAGGAGGAGAATGATGTGAGACAGGGAGAGAAGGGGAAGGAAGTGCAGAAGAAGTGTGTGTGGGTACCAGGTGTACAGTATGTGACCCAGGTGGTGGTGTGACTGGGTGGGCATTGGCAGTTGGGCCCAGGTGTGATGGCAGGGTGGGCAGTGGTGGTAGGCCCAGGTGTGGTGGCAGGGTGGGCAGTGGTGGTAGGCCCAGGTGTGGTGGCAGGGTGGGCAGTGGTGGTAGGCCCGTCTGCATCTCCAGGAGCAGTGGAGGGTGAAGCCAGGCTGCCCAGGCTGTGGGGTGGTGCTGCAGCTGGGCCTCCATCAGTATGCCAGGGCCAGGGACATCTCTCATCTGGGCTATGGCTAACGCTAACAGCACACCACACCACACCACACAACATATCAGACACACATCACCATACCATACCATATCATGGGTGTGTTCGGGAGACAGCTGCCTACTGCCTCCCTCCCTACATAGAGAGCTGTCTCACTAGACATGACTGGATTAAATGCATCTTTTAAAAATGAGCGTAGCACTCTAGAATCTTTGGTTAACACTACGGTATGACGTTAGCAAAGGCCTGACGTTAAACTAAATTAGCTTACGTAAGCTAGCAGGCTAACGGTATAAATTAGTTTTACGGCCGGCAGATATATCAGACCAGACGCTATTAATGGTTACAACAATGGCATAATCAGATAGTAAATTGTTTATTTCTAATCTGTAATCTACAAATGTAAGCAAAATAAGGTCACACAAATGACATTTTAAACAGATTCAGCAGCCATTACCGATGTCATCCGCCATGTTTGTTTACCTTTCACAGCTGTTTCAGACGTTGCCGCAAGGGATTATGGGTAGGAGGGAACATGAAGTGTGCATCGATGCTGCCTTCAAAAATGACCGTTATTTGGGAATTCTAAGATATCTTAAAAGGCAGCAGAATTTGTTTTTTCGGTTTTGAACCGCACTTGCTGCCTTGCTCCCCAGTTAGATATCTTAAAAGGCAGCAATTTTACCCGTTTCGAACACACCCCACATGACATCACACCAGACACACCGTACCACACCATACACACTTCACCATACCTTACCATACCATACCTTACCAAACCACACCATACCATAACACACAACACATAACACACCACACCATACCATAACACATAACACACAACACCATACCGTAACACATAACACACAACACTATACCATACCACAGCACACCATGCCACCAGCTAAAGCTAGTATTCAGGATGGTGCCCAAGGTATACACCATAAGACAGATACATGTATTGACTGTAACACACACGGTCAGAATCACACACACACACACACACACACACACACACAGATGGTGTTTTCATTCTACCAGTCAGTGTTGCAGGACAGCACACACTGGGGTTATCAGGCCGGTGTGTGTATTACATGTATGTCTGGGCGTGATTGTGAGCTGCAGCCTCTCCTCTTCCTTTTCTCCTCTAGTCTCC
>NC_055968.1:8093196-8100696 GCF_018492685.1 Alosa sapidissima | reverse complement strand
CCATCACAGAAAATAGTCTACTTCAAAGTTTAAAAAAATTAAACTGCACAAGCATCAGAAACCACCTGGAAAGAAAATGCATTAGTCCTTGTCTGTGTGTCGGATATATAAAGCCATCCCGGATCGAAGTGAGATATTATATTTATCCAAGTCAACAAAGCAGCACTAAGGAAAGATTAGACCGTCCTGAGTGAGAGAGATAGAGAGAGACGTAGGGCAGCACATTGTGGACTGTTGGTCTATGTAAAAAGATAAACGGAGGGAGAGAGTGAGGGATAGAGTGGCTGTGAAGGAGAGAAGAGACAGAGGAAGGTAGAGAGGAGAGAGAGATGGGGATGGAGAGAGGCGGCGAGGGAGAAAGGGAGCGGATAGAGAGAGAGAGAGAGAGAGAGAGAGAGAGAGAGAGAGATGGGGAAGAGGCTCCTGTGGCTCGTCTAAGCTCAGGACTGCTTGAGTCAGCCCTCTGCTGTTCCATGAAAGTCACCTCTACTCCACTCATGCAGCCAGAGAGAGAGAGATGGGGGAGAGGGAGGGAGAGAGATTGAGAGGCAGAGAGAAAGAAAAGGAAAGAGTAAAAGAGAAGAGGAGAAAAAAGAGTGAGGGAGTGAGAAAGAATGAGAGTGAAAGCGAATACAATAAAAAGAATGTGGGAGAGAGAGAGAGAGATCCAGAAAAGAGAAACCATGAAAGAGGGAATAGTGAGATTAGTGAGCGAGTAGAAATGAAACAGTGAAGGAGAAGAATAAAAGAAGTGTGTGAAAGAGAGTGAAAGAAAGAGAGCATCAGGTGAGAGGTTGAGAGGAGGCAGTGCTGCTGTGTGTGTGTGTTGTCGGGGCGTCGTGTCTGGGCACAGCGAACAGAGGCCAGGTGGGCTCGTCCTTCATGTCAAATGGACGTGCAGGGGACAATGACAGGCCTCACTACTGGGTGTCGCCATCCGATTATTTCCGGCCTATTAGCGTAACGAGAACAGCGCCTTCCAAGTGGCATTAAAACACTGCAGATCAATTAGACAGCCGAGGGGGTAACCTTGGTATGATCAGAAAGGTCAGAGCCTCTGCTCCTCTTTCTCTGTAGACATTATACACAACCCTTCAAGTAGTGTAGCTTTGTGAACATGTACTCAGACAGACCAACGATGAGGCACACTGGGTGCTATACGGAACATAATCTTAGGGGAGCATTGGAGCAGCTGTCACATTTCATTTGTATGCTATATTTGCTTTAACAAGAGGAGAGAAGTTCACGGGCATCTTCTCTGTATTAGCCCGAGGATGGTCCATCGCTTTCGGCTAACACAGCTGATTGACAGGCGAGCGCCAACACCATTTTGTGTGTTTTGTTGCTGGGCGGTCTCACTCCGGGATCTCGGGAACTACTCTTGCACAACTTTGACAGGCATTCCCCTCCTCCAATTTGTTCTCCTTTGAATGCGCCTGATAAGGATGGATTATTAGAGGTTCCTAAAGTCCCCCCCCCCCTCTGTAATCCCCGACAAAGCACTGACATCTTCGCCTGGTGCTCCACACTTAAAACGAAACGTCAAATTACGTGTTTTTGTGCTCTTCGCGTGCTTGACTCTGTAAAGTCACTCTAATCAAGCCTTCATAGAGACTTGATTTCGCTTCCCGCTGCTCAAAACGGTCTCGGGATTCGGCAAAAGTGATGGCTACCATCGGAGGTCCACACTTCCAGCAACCTCTGATTGTGCTCAGAATACCGGTGATTGGATTGTGTCTGATTAAAATGATGTGGAATGACCATCCTATCTGCTGTTGAAAAATAGAGCCGCCTTTTTTGGAAACACCTTGGGAGAAGTGCACTATGTCTTTTCAGTGATGAGAGATGGCGAAGAGGCCTTTTTTTATCCCTGTTTGTGGAGGAGCCGCGGTGCGGTCGCGGATTTTTCTTCCTCTCCCACTGTGTCCCATCAAAGTGCTGTGTAAAATATCTGCAAACACCGATGCCAAACACTTTTCAGATCAGCCGCAGTGAGAGAGCGATTTTGCACCGCAGTGGAAATTGTAGCTTGAAATTGGGTAAAATGGTGAAGGTTATCATATTTCATGTGCAATTCACAAGATACAAGGTGGCTGGCTGTCATGCTTTGCTGCAGGGCTAAGATTTCAGGCCGTCTTGGCAGAATGGTGCTATGCTGTGCACATTTCTTGCATTACAATGAGCTAAATGTTTCCCATTACAATATTTTAAAATCATTTTGAGTTCATTGTAGCCTAACACTGTGGTCATGAATAGTATGCATATAAAGTGTCTGTACAGTTTGTTTTTCTAAAGTGTTAGTAGGACAATGCAGAAATTAGGATGGTGAATGTTATGGTTTTTACATCTGAACAGCAAAGATGAGCTTGAGTCCCATTTTGATATGTATAGCACTGAAGAATCCTGGTCAGAGAAAACAACAAGCGAACAGACAGACATATCCCAGTTTGAAAACAAAATGGAGGGTGGTGTTCTGGTTTGTTGTGGCCTGGAGAAGATGGCTGTTATTTGTGTCGTGCCTCTGTTGAGCGTCCTCCATTTTAGCTTTGCAGTTGATGTAGTGTTTACTACCCGGGCAGAGGAAGCCATTTCTGCCACTTAGATCCCCCTCCAACCCACCCGTCTCCTTTAGCAGTGATGTGTGTGTGTGTGTGTGTGTGTGTGTGTGTGTGTGTGTGTGTCGGTCAGGTGTGCTCCCCCAGGTTCCCTTTGAAGGTGTTTTCATTTAATCTTTTCTTAAAAAGATTTTGCCCAGAGGTCACAGATCACATCGGGGCAGTTTTCCGACTCAGTGACCATTTAATCAAGCTAAAGTCCATCCGCTGCTCTCTTTGTGTCCGCGGCAGCCAAAGGTGAGCTCAGTCAACACAGACATAAGAATCCCATTCCTGCGGGCTTTAGAAGTTGAGTGGGTGACTTACATCCCCGGTCTGTTTCTGTGAGGCTGCGGTCCCTGGACAGTCGCTGCTCTTTTCTCAGTCCAGCAGGCTTCACTTAGAGCCCGTAACACGGTCTCAGTCCAGGGGAAACAAACAGAAACCTAATTAGACTCAGGGGTCAGAGGTCAGGCTTATGAAGAATGGCTGTGGATCTGGTGAGACGGAGGCTGGGATTCACTGGAGATGTCTTGTGTCTCTTCACTGGAAAGCTTTTGGACTCACTGCTCATTTTACAAAACAGTTGATACAGTCAGTATTTGATAATATAGGGAAGAAGAGGGGTGTTTGTAAATACACTATTAGTGTCAGCGTCAACTGCTCTTACTTGGCATGAATCTTTTTTAACCAAAAACAGCACAGTGTGAATCGTTCAGTTTAATGAACCCGTTAACCTCCTCTAGTTATTCCAAAGAGTGCAAAAGTGAAACTGTGACGCGTTTGTGTTTTGCTGATTCATTCTGCTGACCGTGCTGTGCGATCTAATGTTATTCCTGCCACCACTGTGGTGCATTTCTCCACTAATCTCATTTTGAGTGCATTCTGACCATTGTTGAGAACTTGCCCATGCATACATCTTCCATTAAAACAAAGAGCCTGAACACGTGAGAGAACAAGTAAGCTCTGGGGGAAAAAAGATTAAAAAAAAAAAAAAAACCTGCCCATTTATATGCCAGGAGGAGAACCATTAGACTCAAGTATGGCTCATGTGATGCACGCCCAGTTTGCTAAACAGATTTTGGGCTAAAAATCATGTTATGCTTGCCTCTGCTTTTTGAATTATTACATTTAAACTTGGAGATGCACATGGCCTTGGCAGTGCTCTGTAATTCTTCTGCCCCCTCTCCCCTTCTTGTTTGTTTGTTGTAACCCCGCCACTAATTATAAAGTATTTCAATTTTTATGTTTTCAAAATATCCCACCGTACCATCTGTTATGCTACTGTACGTCTCTCCTGGGTGTGCATTTTCTTGCCTTTGTTCTTCCATGAATAAGCCTAACAGCTCACAATTGGGTGAATAGGACTGGGCTAAGATCTTTCTCCCTTTATAGTGCTTCTAATTGGAGTATTAAAGGGATTGCTTGAAAGCAAGTGCCATTAATGGAGAAATGCAAAATAGTGTAAAGCTTATAGCATCTGTAAAGCATAGGTGTAAAGTTAATTTCACCATTGGGGTGGGGTGGGGCGGACAATAAACATAAAAAATTTTCAAGACCAATGTTTGAAGAGGACACAAAAATATAGCAAAATTGTACTGGTATTAAATGCATACAAGGCAGACTGATAGTAATTGCTACAGTTACATGGAAGTTACACAGGGCACATAACTGAAGTGTTCTGTTTGTGACGCGTACACTGGAGAAGACTGCTCTAGTTTTTTTTCCTCCAACGTACTGTACATGCCGCTATGTGGAAGCTAATCATTGCAGCAGACGCAACACGAACGGAGCGCTTCAGTTCCGTGCCTGGTCTAGCCTCCCTGTTAGATTGTCTTGTTAGTGTTCTGCCTGTGCTGTCTGCCACATCTGGCCATATCTCTATACCTCTGTTCCTCTGTTATCATAATGACATTTGGGTCTTTCTTGATATTGTTGCTTTCTTGTAGAAATGGCAGCAGAAATCAATATTATTGGAGCATACATTGATATGCTCTTTGATACACTCTAGTATACATGGTATAATAATGTGTGGGCTCTCATACTGTCTCAAATAACATCACAGTTATTGCAGCATCAGGCAATACTGGCATCTGTAACCTGATCCTAGTCCTTATGTTCCTACATAACTCATTTATTCTCCTGTTCTGCGTGCGGAAGGCTTATTGCAACACCCTCAAGCTGGTAATGGGATTTGAATGACCATACTGATGATGCCTAGCCTGACGAGCCAGACCCACATTAAAATGTAGGGTCTGGGCACTCACCGTTCACAGTGCTCAGTCCGAGGGGCGGGATAATCGGTTGTCTTTCAAAATTCCCTCTGCACGCAATAGGACAGTGCTATGAGTCTGATGCGTTTCCTACCAGCGAAGCTAGTTGGCTAGTTCAAACTTTTGCCAACTTTAATAAAAGCTTAACTCGTGTCACACCGTTCGCCAACAGCAACATCCATCTTATTTGTTTTCAAGTAGCAGGGAATTCAAGCCAAACCGTTGCAACTCTGCCATCAATCATTATGTTAAGCCCGCCTAACGACTCTATACACGATTTGATTGGCCTGATAGAAGTTTAATTTTTCGAGCTCACAAGCCAACGGAGAGTTGCTAGACTAGCCCTGGCAGCAAATGTAATTTGCTGCCGCTAGGATGAGTCTAGATTTCTAGGCTAGATGATGCCATCACTACAATGCTCTTTCACATGTGTTTGGTACATTGTCCTTGCTGAATACCTATAGTTGAAATCACACAGGTCTAACAGGAATGCTTTGGCAGATCAGCCTGGCCTCTGCTAGACACAATGGTAGACTCTCTCTCTCCCTCTCTCTCTCTTACTCCCCCCTCCTCTCTCTGTAGCTGATATTGTTGGAAGTCCACATCAGTATCACCTGCAGTGAAGCTGAGCGCTAGCTGAGCTGGACTGTTAATCCCCTGAAGGGAAAGGCAGTGAGAGAGAGATAGAGAGAGAGAGAGAGAGAGAAAGAGAGAGAGGGAATGAATCCAATCAAATCCATCTGATCTCATGAAGTCAGCACCTTCTCCTTCTCTCTCCTGAACTTTGTGGGGTGGCGTGTGGTGGAGGCTCATTTCCACTCTGTGCTCTCACGATGACTTGCTCAGGTAGCTCAGGTTTTCAAGGCTGGTTCCACCTTTTTTGTTTTGGTTGCGCTGAACACCTTTCATTGACAGAGGCAAATAAGGAAACTGGTGCAATTGCACACTGCTGCTGAGGATGCACCTCCTATAGCCCTCCCAGTCCCACCTCCCAGACCCACCTCCCAGTCCCAGTCCCACCTCCCAGTCCCACCTCCCAGTCCCACCTCCCAGTCCCAGTCCCACACTGTGTGTAATCAAGAAGCAGAAATCATTGTTTTCTCACACTTTTTGTTGTTGATTATGCTGTGATAAGTTGGGCAGTCAAGTTGTCATTTGTCATCATGAATTTAATGAGTACATTTAGAGTTAATTTGTAGCATAATTCATTATCCAGTGTTGATGAATCAGAATAGGATAGCATTATAGTGCAGTGATATATCAGAAGAGGACGTAGGTTTCCATCCAATACGATCAAAGCTGTGATGTAGTCCTGTAGCACTGCCATGATGTTATTCACCATAACACATGGATTTCATTTTTTTTTTACTGTTTGACTGTGTTACTTTTATCATACTTATATCAGTTTTAAAATGAACAGTTCAACAATGGATTGAATGATATCAACAAAAAAGCCCCCTAGGTGGTCTGTCAAATATTCATTTCACAACTGTGGAATAAATTAACCCTGAAGAAAGAGGCAGATGACAGACAAGGTGACAGACAAGGTGACATAATGTGCTGTAGCAGGACATAAGGGCGTGGGTATACTGTGTTTTAATACATACGCTTTAGTTGTGACAGCTGACAGTAAAGCCTAATGTCTCTTATAAGGAGTGTGGAATGGAGGTGGATGGTGATTGGGATTGCCTTAGGCTGGCACCCTCCTGTGTTTGCGTTCCGTCGGCAGGTACTAAGACCGTCTCTTTTCATCACAACCCACAGGCAGCACACCTATCCTGTCTCCATAGCAACTCTCATCCAGCAAAACTTGCAAACGTCTTTGTTTCTCTCCTTTGGCCTCTTTCTTCATCTCCCTGTCTCTGTCTCTGTCTTTGTGTGTGTGTGTGTGTGTGTCTGTGTTTTTATCAGTACCCCACCTCCCCACACACACACACATGCTGTTTTATCGGTGATGTGGCAGGTGGCGGATTAATTAATGTGATCTCCTGGAATGATATTCTCTCTATCATCTTTATGGGCTTTCCCCCTGCATCCAAATGATTCTCTCTCTCCCTCTCTCTCTCCCTCTGTTTTACGGTGAGCTGATGACTACACTGTGTAGTCTGATTGATAAAGGCCTGTTTTGGAAGCAGACTCAGGAGGTCCACTTAGCGCTGCTGCTGTTGTCTCTCAGTTGCAAATCGTGTTTTTTAAAAACCCCAGGCCAATGTCCCAGAGAAGGATTAATTCACGTCCCGTTCGAAATTGCTTTTAAATTTAGATTTTTAGTCAAGGACAAGGCCCTAAAACATTTAGAAGATTTATGTTTCGATAAGGAAACTGATCCATGGTGTCTAGTGAAAACGATGTGCTTTGTGACTGTAAACCCAACTGCCCATTAACTGACACAGAAAATGATGTGAAAGGGTTGTTTGTGTGTGTGTGTGGGGGGTGGGGGTACATTTGGGTAAAGCTTTACTTTCTCCATTTGAACATTAAATCTGTCAGAGCCACAAGTATGTGTGTCAGAATGTATTCAGCTACTCAACAACCTGTGCTACATTGATTTAATACATTTTTAGTATAGAATATATTTAAACTTGCTTCGAAATCTCATAAAAATGTCCTTTTGCCGTCGAAGCAGATGTCAC
>NC_055968.1:8085696-8090696 GCF_018492685.1 Alosa sapidissima | reverse complement strand
ACTGACAGGCACATGCATGCACACAGACACAGACACAGACACAGACACAGACACAGACACTCACTCACTCACTCACTCACACACACACACACACACACACACACACACACACACACACACACACACACACACACACACACACACTTGCCTAATGTGGGTTGCAGATCATTTGAGAGAGGAGTAGAGGCGAATGGAAAAAGAAATGAGATGAGAGGAGAGGGGGTGGTGGGTGGATGGAGAGAGAGAGAGAAAGCAAAGCAACGTGGAGACTAACTGCTGATTAATTAATGAGTCAGTTAGCTGGCGATTGAGGGCTTTGAGCGAGCCAGATTGATATTCTTGGGAGAGCGCTAAGCCTTCGCCGCCCCGTGCTGATCCGGCAAGGCGCTTGGGGTCGACGCCCCCCGGGGATCTGCGCCGAATTAAAAATGTTGACCTGTGACATCACTTCCTGCCAACACAGCAGTGCTGTCAGGGCCATGATGTCCTTGGATCCTCTGGTGTTGTTGGTTGCTGTTGACCCTGTTTTGTTGTTTTATTTTTTCTGTTCTGTCTGTCTGTCTGTCTGTCTCTCTCTCTCTCGCTCTAATTTTCCCTGTGCTTTCTGGAAATTCATTGGCACATTATTTTTTTGACTATCGTTTGGCAGAGAGTGGACAGTGGGAGAGAATGGGCGTCAGCAACACTGGACTCTCATTAAACTACCCCCACACCCCCCTCCCTCCTTCTCTCATCCCTCTCTCTTTCGCTGCTTTCAATCTTGCTCCCTTTTTTCTTTCTCTGGCTCTCTATCTTTGTCACCCCCCTTTCTCTCTCTCAGTACATGTGATGTTTTGTTGGGTATCCTCCAGACCCCAGCACTGGACACCACTACAGTTACTCTCTAACGGCAGAGGTCACAACTCAGCAGTTAGTACCCCCCCCCCCCCCCCCCACCACCACCACCTTCTCACCACCTCCAAAACTCAGCAGTTTACCATCACTGAGCCCCAAACCCCCTGAACAGCCCCCAACCCCCCGGGACTCTTTCTCCTCCATATTTATCTCTCCTCCTCCCTCCCTGGTCTGTCCAGCCTGATCAGCATGTTGGTCTGGGAGGTGGAGGATGCGAGGATGGAGGAGGAAGCTGACCAATAGCAAACGGCAGAGGTCAACACTCATTTACAGCAATCACTACTGCTGAAACCACTCCGCCCTACCACCACCACCACCACCAAAACTCAGCATTGACCATCATTGACCCCCCCAACACACACACACACACTATCCACACACACCATCACGTTTACACTCACGCCCACGCCCACGCCCACCCTTTACCCTCCATCCGGCCTGCTCTGCACATTCCCCCAGGCAGGAGGGTGTAGTGTGTACGGGTGGAGGAGGAGGAGGCGGAGGCAGGGAGTGGCTTTCTGGCCACTCTGGAGTGCTCTGTCATGGGCAGGTGGGGTATTTATAGCGTCCACTCTTCTCCACTCCACTCTCCGCGGCGGTGGCCACTCGGAGCCGGTCCTCCCCCTCTCTGCCCAGAAGCGTTATTAATCTCTTCGTGTGACTCACCAGCCCTCCGTCCAGCCCCCTGCGGGCCTTCTGGCACTGCGGCCGGCTCAGTCCAGCCTCCTGTGGTAATTAATGGACGGTTCGAGGGTTAAAAATAAATAAATGTGTAAATATATAAATAAAGTCGACGGAATGGGTGGCATAAAATAGCATATTTACTTTGATGTGGCTGTGAGCGTGTGTGTGTGTGTGTGTGTGTGTTGTGGCCAGTGGCTAGATCGTCGGTGGAGGAGGAGGAGGCGCTTGACGTAACCTGCGCTCCCAACAGCAGGCGTGCGGAGCGAGGCCAGGCTGGCGTCCTCTGAAGCCCATCTGCCTGCTCATAATATCATTGGCTGCAGGCCCGGAGGTCGCCAGGATCTGAAGTTCGTGCCGTAGGCCCAAAAGTTTAAACGAGTGCAGATCAGAGAGATGGAGAGATAGCGGGAGAGGGAGAGAGATGGAGAGATGGAGAGATGGAGAGATGGAGAGATGGAGGGAGGGAAAGCGAGAAAGAGAAGTGGGGGTGCAGGGGAATTTGCTATTGCATTGTTTCACCTTCAGGTCAGCAGGGATTTTATGGGGTTTTTCAGAGGAGGTGGTGCAGTCAGGATCCATTTCAACTACCCCCCCTTCACACACACACGCGCACGCACACACGCACGCACGCACGCACGCACGCACGCACGCACGCACGCACACACACACACACACACACACACACACACACACACACACACACACACACACACACACACACACACACACACACACACACACACACACACACACACACACACACACACACACACACACACACACTCACACACACACCCACCCATCCGTGGTGGAGCCCAACCCACTGAAGAGCAGCCCACCGACAGTCAGTGGATTCATCCAGAGTGGATAAAAATAACCAGCACCACTGAGCGTTTAGCCCAGGCTTTTCAGTCTGTGTCTGCTCTAAGCCCTTCTGATGGTACACTTCAGGCTTCTCACACACAATCACACACACACACACACACACACACACACACACACACACACACACACACACTCACACCCACAAACACATGCACAAAGACACACACTTCGGCTAAATTCACTCGTTTGTACCTCTGCCATGTTAGGTAATCCCATTCAGTCCTGGGCGCTCAAAATAAACAGCTCAACAAACAGAGATAAATAATGAGGAACTTTAAGATTGGACTCATATTGAGATGGTACATTCCCATTAGAATGCTTTGGGAATTAGGTGATGAGCCTCAGCACGTCTTGAGTGACCCTCAGTCTAAACTCATCCCTGGACCGGCGCGTCACGCATTGTCTGTGTTGTAAGGCTGCGTGTACACAACCGCTTGGAGCTCCAGTGGAATTTTAATTTCATGACGAGAATTCTCGGTCTAACCGTTCATGTGCCGTTGATACGGCGTAAATAGGCAACCCATCAGGCCAGCACTATAACTCGGAGTGTGGTAAACAAAATCGGATATTTCAGGCAGTAAATGCTCCCGTTAAGAACCAAACCAGATTTTGTTCAAGTCTACACAGCTATGGCTTCTGAAAAATGTAAGGTTCATTTAGCAAATGTTATTTTGAAGTGTTAAAAACATCGTTGTTTTAGAATTTCTGAACAAAATTGGTGATAATTGGGGGTGTTACGATAGAGGTAGAGATGGAATGGTTGGAGATTTTATAAATATAAATTGCTGTTACACATTAATTAGTGTGTTACACTGCTCATATTTGCAGAAAGATGGTGAAATCAGGGCTATGCAAAGTGTCAATTTGACTCAGCAATCATAAATGTTATCTTTTCCCAATGCTCATCTCAAAGAAGTACAGTATATATTTATTTGAAAGTTTAGGAATGTAGTTTTGTTAAGCGTGTCCACATTTTTTCAGTTTGTATGGTCATCTGCTGTACACATTCCTTGAATTCAGTGTTTGGATGGATATTGGGCCCACAGACGTACCGTATATAGATGGCAGATTGTTTACTTAAAGAGGCGTGGCTGCAGAACAAGCCTGACTCCAAGTTGAAAAATGATAATGCATTTGTTTAATTTCATTAGCATAATGCCTGCAAACGATCATTACACTCACCGAAAATAGCTGGGATAATAAAGCAATTACTATTTTGAGAGCTCAATTAGCCTACAGTGGCACCTATTTTTGATGCTGTAATTACACCATCCGCAGGCCCATCCAGACTGATCTGGCCTGTAGAATCGGGTGTCAGCACACGGACATGTTGAATTTGCACCGCTGATGGGGGTAATGCTGCAGGGCCCAGGAACATGGGTGGAATAAGCACATTAAGAAACATCTTATCGTTCAGACTTATTCAGAACTTAATCATATTCATATTGTACACTTTATTGATAACTAGCGAGAAATACCCTGTATATTATTTAAAAAGCCGTTATTGTAATCCAAAAACACGTCTGAAATGTTGTGAGCAACTACCGGTATCTAACGAAAGCAAGCTAGCAAGCTAACTCTCCACTGTTTTGAATGGATAATGCAGAGAGGGTTAAAGCGGAGCTAGTAATCAAGGACCTCTGGATAATGTGTGAACGTGAATTGTGAATCCAAACATCTCTATGGCAACTATGAACTAGCAGGGCATTCCAAATAAAATGGTTTTAGCGATCAAGTTCCCTGTGAATGTGACACCCTGTGCAGTGGGTAGGGTGTAGGGTATTCAGCGTAGGGACCCTTGTAATCAGAACACACCCTGAGTAAGAGACCAACAAGGAGAGAGGGAAGATGGGAGGGCAAGAAAAAGAAAGAAGAGAGGGAGAAAAAGATGGGTGAGAAAGAGAGAGAGAAAGAGAGAGAGATGAGAAAGAGAAAGATAGAGAGAGATAAAGAGAGGGGGGAGAGAGAGTGATGAAAAAGAGAGAAGGATGAGTAGGAGAGAGAGATAAGTAAGAGAGAGAGGGAGGAAGGGAGGGAGACGGCGAAAGGAGAGATTGGTTTTCATGGCTGCTAGTCAGCGGGCCTGTAAATCTGGCCAGAGCACAGGGGAAGACGGCAGAAGGTTGATGCTCATCCATCACTTCTGACAATTCTGCCGCTGCACACTGGCTTGACGGGAGACCCCAAGCAAAGGGAGGGGTAAAAAGCAGGGAGAGAGGGGAGTGTGTGTGTGTGTGTGAGTGTGTGTGTGAGTGAGTGTGCGAGACAGAGAGAGAGAGAGAGAGAGAGAGAGAGAGAGAGAGAGAGAGTGCAGACTGAGCAAATGAACTTTGCAGTGTTTTAAAACAGGAGAGGGAGAAAGGGCTCTGCGTGTGCAGGCTTATTGAATCTGCTTTATGCGTCCACGTCTCCACTGCCCCCACACTCACACCACCGCAAGATGGCCGCTGTCATGGCCAACGTCACATCGCACAT
Organism: Alosa sapidissima; assembly: GCF_018492685.1. Classification (NCBI taxonomy): domain Eukaryota; kingdom Metazoa; phylum Chordata; class Actinopteri; order Clupeiformes; family Clupeidae; genus Alosa; species Alosa sapidissima. The sequence goes on along the minus strand of NC_055968.1, from coordinate 8,085,758 downwards.
CTCCTCCCTACCTCCCTCTGTCTGCTGGCACCATGCAGACCTGTTGGACCCTCCAGCAGGGC
>NC_055968.1:8060696-8080696 GCF_018492685.1 Alosa sapidissima | reverse complement strand
CACCTCCTTACCTCCTCGCCTCCTCGCCTCTCTCACCTCCTTACCTCCTCGCCTCCTCACCTCTCTCACCTCCTTACCTCCTCGCCTCCTCGCCTCTCTCACCTCCTTACCTCCTCGTCTCCTCGCCTCTCTCACCTCCTTACCTCCTCGTCTCCTCGCCTCTCTCACCTCCTTACCTCCTCGCCTCCTCGCCTCTCTCACCTCCTTACCTCCTCGTCTCCTCGCCTCTCTCACCTTCATCTCATTTCCCATTTGCGCTGATGATGAGGCCGGCTAGCCGGTGGGGTATCCGTCCATGCTGGCTGATTAGCACCAGTAAGCTGCTTGCTATTTCATTTCTGCAGTGTCTGCGCCTGGTTAAGAGCCCATCAAAGACACGCTCGACATGAAGGGACGCTGCGGCGCATGTGTTAAACGAAGCCAAGCTAGCCAACTTGCAGCCCGCCAGAATAGGGTTATGTCGGGTTGTACTGTAGATTTAGGAGTGGATACTGCAACTGAGTTGCGACAGTTCTCTCCGTGAATGCAGTGAACTTGGTGGACAGATTTGAAAACAAAAGAAACAAAATGTTTTGATGCTTTTAAAGGGAATTGTAGTTGCAAATGGATCAGACATTGAACACGGTGTGCTGGAAGTGTGTGTATAAGCAACAAGTTCAATATAGGATCAATGAGATGGGGGCCGCCCCCAGCAGGCTCGTGCTGAAGACGAAGGGAGAGCGAGGACGAGTGAGGAAACACCCTTGTGCCCTCCACTCCCACTTCTAAAGACTCTCTGTTCTCCAGCGAGACCAGAGAGAGATAAAGAGAAGGAGGAAGAGGAGTATCAGAGGAAACCCCCCCACCCAAATCTCACCTGCTGGACAGCAAGATTAGAGATGCAGCCGTCACAAATAAACAGATGAAACAACATTAAGAACAGCAGCAATCATAACAATTAGTCGAGTGCGAATGATATGGAAATGATGCAGGCTGGAGAATAGAAAGGTGTGTATGTGTGTGTGTGTGTGTGTGTGTGTGTGTGTCTGTCTGTGTGTGTGTTTGTGTGTGTGTGTGTGCAGGGAAGGTTGGCTGGGTTGGATGGGTTGGTACGTGCCTCTGTGCGTGTGTGTGTGTGTGTGTGTGTGCGTGTGTGTGTGTATGTTTGCGTGTGTATGCCTGAGGACGGGGCTGAAAGTAGGCTGGCAACAGATGTGCGGGGCAGTAGAGAGTAATTGAAATGCCAGCAGCAATGGCCTTATCTCCACGCTACAGGAGCCCACTGCCCGTCTGAACATCAGTTAAATGTCATTTTACCTAAGTCTGAATCAGGCCCTGCTACAATCCCCCGCTCCTCTCCTCTGACAGAGAGAGAGAGAGAGAGAGAGTGGGATAGGAAGAGAGAGAGAGAGAGCAGAGAGAGAGAGGGGGGTAGGAAGAGAGAGAGAAAGAGAGATGGGGAGGTGAAGGTAGAAAAGAGGGGAATGTAATAAGATTTCAGCAGCACACTGTTAACTTTCACCACCTGGACTTAGCTGGTAATTTGATATGGTCCATCAATAGGAGTCATTTGCTGCTGTGGTGATATTATTTCCCCTCCTTTATTTATATATTTAGTATTCCCTCTCTCTCTCTCTCTCTCTCTCTCTCTCTCTCTCTCTCTCTCTCTCTCTCCCACCACACCCCTCCCTCATTTCTTTTCCCCTCTCTACCTGATCCTAATCAAAAATCCTGGATGTGTGTGGAGACAGAGTAGAGTGGGGAGGGAGGGGGAGGGGTGTTGGAGGGGGCGATGGTGGCGGTGCTGGCTGTGGGTGGGTGGGTGTGTTTCTGGACCGGTACTAGGGCCCTGTGTGCAGGTTTTCTGGGAAAGCACGAGCATGAGCGTGGGGGCTGGCGGGCAAGCGAGCGCCAAACTGGCTCACCGGCTAGCCGTCCGCTCCAGCATTCTCATCTGTTTGGCCTCCTGTCTCTCCAGGCGCCCGTGCATTCTTATCTGCCCACAGATATGTATATTCCAGCAGGGATTTATTTTTATCTGTTCGCCGCAGCATGTTGTTTTTTCCTGCTCTCCCTCTCTCTCTCTCTCTTTCTCTCTTTCTCTCTCTCTCTGTCTGTCTCCTTACCTGTGCCGTGCTGCATGCTGGTGAATCAGATTAATGGTGCAGGCGTGTTGGAAACAGGCTCTGCTTTGCTGAGGAATGTGCATTTCACTGGAAGCTCATCAAGTGGGGGGGGACCGATTCCCTTTTATTTTCTCTCCTCTGCCTTTCCTCCAGCTCCTTTTTGTCCCTCGTTTGTTCCCGTAGCCCTTGGTGTCTCCTTTTAAGTGTGCCTCCAATCAGACTCCCTCTCCTCACACTATCTGTAAGCATCAGGTTATCAGAAGATGTTTTAACTCTGATGGAGTTATCTCTTGTAGAGTCCCCTGACTCTGTCCTTCTGATGTTATTTTGTGCCACTGAATGTACTCTGCCTGCTGATTGACAAGTCTTTGGAAATAACCAAAAGTTCCCACAAATTTCTATTCCGTGGCAAACTGTCATCAAACTGACATGACCGTTACTTATCTTTGAACATCCAGTTATTTTCCTTCTGCAGCAACGTTAAATGGAGTCAGAAGTTCCTGTTTGGTGTGAGAGCTCAATGCTAAATACTGCTGCGTTTGTTTTGCAGAGGGTGATCTTCAACATTGTGAACTTCAGCAAGACCAAGAGCCTGTACAGAGATGGCATGTCTCCTGTGGTGAAGTCAACAAGTCGGCCAAAATGGTACGTCCCCTTATCACAGAGTCTACTTGGGACAGCTTCAATGTTTTCGGAACGCAATCTGTGTGACAGCACACACATGCAGACACATTACAGTCCACCAGTAGACAAAACCAGCAGTAATTCAAAGCATCTATAGGGGCCATCGTAGCACCATCACAACAATATCAGGAAATGGAAACCTTCTATGGCACATTAGGGGAAACACATCACTATAACAAATATATAGCGCTCAGAGTCTATGTATAGCATCAATATTCTAAAGGCATCCTCAAACCAAAGCATGAAATCCCTGCATCCTATGAAGCTCTTTCTTTACACTCTTTTCACATTTCAGAGTTTATTATTATTATTATTATTATTTTATTTATTTTTTTAACGTTGAAGTTGAACTTGTGTGTAGACCCTTCACCATGCATGGATGTGTTTTTCAAGGTATTTATAAGCGCCCAACGCTGTCTTTTGTTATGTTCCTCTGCCATGAAAACATACTGTTTGATGTTGCGCATGAGCGGCCGGTCTTGCCAGTGAAATGTTTGTTACCATGACGATGATTGCCCAGAATGGGGGGCAGTGATGCTGGCGCTGATTAGCGGATTGTGTGCAATTATTAGCCAGCCCAGTGGAGGTGTGCATGTGTGTGTGTGTGTGGGTGTGTGTGTGTGTGTGTCTGTCTGAGAGAGAGAGAGAGAGAGAGAGAAATGGAAGGATGGGAGATGATCTATCTTAGGTGGGAGAACCCCCCTCTCTCTCACGCAGTCTCGCCTCCACAAGGTTATGTTTAGAACGCCTTTGGAGCATCGTAATGAAGAACCCAAATGCAGAGACAGAGGAACTTGAAAGGAGCACTCAGTCTGCTAAAAATACTCCTTTCTCTGACTGGCTCCCACCTCCCAAAGCCCAGCCCACACTTCTAATGTCTACATTTGGCACATTGATTTAAGATAAAGATCAAGTCAGGGCTTTGATGTGTGCTTTCACTTGTACGTTGCGTATGATCTGCGCAGTTCACTGCAGGATTACACACTGTCCCATTTGGCAAGAGATTTCCTTCTATGTGTGTGTGAGTGTATATGCGTTTGTGTTAGAGAGTGTGTGTTTTGCATGTACGTTCCCACAAAGCGTGGACGCCTGAAAAGGTTCATAACCTCTTTGTGATAACTTTGTGAAAGTTGGAAACGGCACTACCCCCCCATTCACTCACTTATACACACACACACACACACTCCACCCGTTCCCACCTATCACAGCCAATCAGTGTGAGGCGTGAGGATCCGAGTGCTGATGCGTCCAGGGGCATTTGCATGAGAGCCGTCGGCTGGCGCGGTGACGGCTGTCGGGAGTAATGGGCAGAGACCGCCTGAGACAGGGGTGGTGCCGCCTCCGCCACCGCATCCTCCACCTGCCTGCCTGCGTGTGTGTGTGTGTGTGTGTGTGTGTGTGTGTGTGTGTGTGCGCGGACGGATGGACAGACACACACACACATTTTAGATACTTTATTCAATTCCACATTACAAGTAAATTTTCATTAGGAATCAAATGTGTTGAATGATCAAACAGATTAAACCATATCAGCACATTGTTATGTATGACAATACAATCTCAAGGGTACAGAAAACATCTCCTTTTCCAAATAAACATGCTTCCTATAATGGCTGAAATTGAACAGTACTTTACCAACTGTTTGCCTCTTGTTTTCAATAGCCCCTCAATACAAAGTTCCTCGGTCACCAGCCTGTGTACATGCCCTAGACTACCAAACACCAGCACAATAAGCTGGCATCTGTAGCCAAGGTTTTCAATGGTAGATATTAATGATTGACATTTTACAGTCTTAGAAAGGTAAGAGTCCTCCATAAACAGATCAAATGCACATGCTACTTTAAATAGCTTAACTGTTCTTGACACTGTTCACACACACACACACACACACACACAGACACACACACACGGCGGTCGGGTTAGGCAATGTGGCGGCAGCAACGGCAGTAACAGCAGCATCAGCGGCGGCGGTGGCGACGGAGGGTGGCGGCTGTTCATTGGCGGCAGAGCACAGCCGTCCGACGGGAGCGCTGACATCTGTCACGAGTCGATCAAGGGCAGCCATCACAAACGGATGGCATCTGCCGCGGCGGGCAGGGCACTGTGGAGCTGCTGACGGCTGCAGGCTCTCCGCCACAGCCTAATGGGAGCAGACAATTAGGTGTGGAATCCTGCCCCACCACCGCCCCGCGCCTGACGCCACACACACACACACACACACACACACGCCTGCCTGTCCCACACTTCTGTGACATTTCCATCTTTGTTTTTCACTGTTTTATGTCTCTCGCTGCTTTAAAAGAGCAGTTGTTGTTCTTTTCTCTCTCCTGGGATTGGATTTTCTGTGCTGTTGAAATCATTGTGTTTATTCTTGGCGGGGGGGGGGGGGGGGGGGGGGGGATTCATTGGTAACACTTTATAATAACTACACACAATTCATCATTTATTAATGGTTTGTTCTTGTTCATACATAAATTATCATCAGTAAAGCATTTGTTCACACAATTATAAATGGTTTGTTCATAGTAAATAAGCCTATCCAAATCCAAATCCCATTTTCTTATTACAAACCAGTTGCAAACTATTACAAAATGCTTTGTTCATCATTTGTAAAGCATTGTTCCTATGTTAATTCTAATAAATAAAGTATTTGTACACACAGTTATAAATGGTTTGTTCATAGTAAATAAGCCTATATCTAAAATATGTTTATGAATTATTGTTAATACTTAATAAATTATGCAATATACACATGCACTAATGATTAGTTAGGGTGAGGATATGTATTTTATAAACCACTTCCTAATACTATAATTCATGATTAACTCAGGGGTTACAAGTGGTTAGTTAATGATATTTTGTGAGCTTATCTAAAGTGAGGACTTTCTATGCCTTGCAACACATTTTCAACTGAGTTGTAAAGATTACATTCACATTCATTCATTTAGCAGACAAGCGACGTACACATGTCAATTAAATTGAAGGCCATTGACATAACAGTGAAAGCCAGGAATCGAACCCCCAACTTTTCAGGCTACTGCATGCTTGTCCAGCTCCTTATCCACTACACTACCTTGGCCCAGATAGAAACCCCTACAACTATGCAAGAACTACACACTGTTATTAAACATCTGTAAACTATTTTTAAATGCTGTATTCTTCATTTGTAAAGCATTATTCCTACATTGATTCTCATCTGTAAATCATGTTTACACACAGCTAAAAATGGTTTGTTCATAGTAAACACGCATATCTATATTATATTTTTGAATTGACTGTTGTAATACCACTGGGCAGAGGTAGTGTAGTGGATAGGGAGCCAGGTTGACATGCAGTAACCCATAAAGTTGGGGGTTCAAACCCCGGCGTCCACCAATGTGGCCTTGCCCTTTAATTTCATTGACATGTGTAAGTCGCTTTGGGTGAAAGTGTCGGCTAAATTAATAAATGCAAGTGTAAACTTTATAACTCATTTGTAAATGTGTTGCAAGGCATAAAACGTCCTCACTTTAGATGAGCTCACAAAATATCACTAACCATTTGTAACTCCTGAGTTAATTTTTTAAAAAGTTAATATTAAAAGTTAATATTAATTATAGTATTAGGAAGTGGTTTATAAAAGATGTATCCTCACCCTAATCATTAGTGCGTGTATGTAACAAACTGTTAAATAATGGAAATATTACTTAATCAAAAACATATTATTGCATCATTTATTAAGTATTAACAATAATGTATAAACATGATATTATTATTAACTATGAACAAACTGTGTTATTTATAACTGTGTGAACAAATGCTTTACTGATGACAAATAAGAAATTACTGATGATGAACAAACCATTAACTAATAAGTAACAAAGGCTTAATACATGATGAATTGTGTGTAGTTATTATAAAGTGTTACCGATTCATTCAGGGATTTCATGATGGTAGTTGAAGACTTTCTAAACCTGAAAAATATTATGTGTATAATAAAGTAAATGTAAAAAAAAAAAGTATTTGATTCCCTTGCATACCTTTTAGTATTATATGTGAGTGTGTGGAATTTAAGTGTTAATCACAACAGTTGAGGCCTGAACATGAGTGAGAGCTGGGGTCATTAGAGGGCCCAGAGTGTCCAGAGGTGTGAGAGTTAAGATGCCCGCCGCGCTGGGTCCCTGTTGAGTTCATGTTGAAAAGCAGAGTATCTCTCTCTCTCTCTCTCTCTCTCTCTCTCTCTCTCTCTCTCTCTCTCTCTCTCTCTCTCTCTCTCTCTCTCTCTCTCTCTGCTGTTTTCTGCAATTATAGAGGTGTGAAAAATTGCTAAACTCCCTCCACCACTACCTCACCACTCACACACACACACACACACACACACACACACACACACACACACACACACACACACACACGTGCGCACATGCACACACCATATGCGTGATTGCTGTGCATGAGGGGGAAAAAAGTGTGTGTCCTTTATTAAATTGTGTGTGAAACAGTAAGTGAACTCCGGTCAAAATGAATATTGCCAGCCAGGAGGAAACTAATGTGGTCATGAACTACCTTAGCAGGGAGAATAAACAATTATTAAGTGTCGTCGGGAGACTAGAAGTTGGTCTCCTGCTTCTCTCAGGTTTACACGCCGGCAGAGGGTTTGTGTCCCTGTCAGTGCGCAGTACACTGCTACCACCTCATCTCATATCCTGCTAATTCATTTTACCACTCTGCTTTTATTTCAATTTACATATTAGTCATCATTCCAGAATACATTTTGGCTCCTTTGCACCGTAAGCCCATGTAAGTGCTGATGTTATCCGAAGGAAATTACATTACGTCACCGCTCATCGCTAATGCGCTCTGTCGTTGATTATTCTACCTGGAAATTGAACCTGAGGCTTTGGAGTTGCCGATGCCTCGGTTTACCAAAGGCACTGCTGGTGTTTCAGATCAAACGCGCAACCTTTAGCACTGTCAACGTAAATGATCGGTGTGCACACACCGTGCCTTAATTTACACCTTTGTTTTTGATGTTTGTTTTTATTTTAAAGCCTTCAAGGGAATAAGGCATATAAGACTTATCCATCAGATCGGCCATGTAAGCCTAGAAACAGAACAAACAGGGATCCTGTGGCCAGACCCGGAGAGGAACGCCAGCTCTTGTGAAGTTTGTAAGATTTCCTTTTCAGGGTTCACGGCCCCTCAGGAGTGCTGGCGTACCTGGTCTAATCTAGCGTGAAATACAATCCTCATCTCCTTTTAGAAGCTGCTTTTAATCTGCATACAGGGGGACGGAACAATCTAATCAGTCCTGCCCAGCCAGGACCAGACTCTCTGTGTGTGTGTGTGTGTGTGTGTGTGTGTGTGTGTGTGTGTGTGTGTGTGTGTGTGTGTGTGTGTGTGTGTGTGTGTGTGTGTGTGTGTGTGTGTGTGTGTGTGTGTTGGGGATGGTGGGGATGGTGGGGGTGGCAATGGTCCCTCTATTTTTCTGCTCCCGTTCTGCTGCCTTCCATCAGCGGTACAAAGCGAAGCGATGGCTGGAAACTAGTAATCTCTCTTTGACAAGCATAGATATGGAATAAATAAAGCAAATGGCAGTCAGCTTTGACTGTCTGATCCTGCCCCTGTATGCACGATGGGAGAAAGAGAAGGAGAATGACAGTGAGAGAGAGAGAGAGAGAGAGAGAGAAAGAAAAAGTAAGAAGAAGGGTCAGGGCTGAGGGGGTGGAAGAGGCTTGGGGGTGGGGGGGGGCAAGCAGGGCTGTGCAGGGGGGGGGGGGGGGGTGAGAATAGATTGCTTTTGCTGTATTTATCAGTAGAAAAGTCACTTTTAGCCCAGAAGTTGAAACCTTTATCTCTATCTACAGAAAGCCATTCTTCCTCGGGGCGCCGGCGAGGCGTTTGAGACTGGGGGCCAGGCTCAGCTCCCCCGATGAGGGACAGCAATCAGATTAAAGCCCAGTGCCCAGTGCAGCGCTCTCGCACCGCTCCAGCAGCCCAGTCATTAGGGGAGATAGACCGCTGTGTTTACTGCCCCTTACTGGAAGCCAGGTGGGGACAGGTGACGGACGGTGAGGTCGGGCTGTGCGGGGAGTGGGGTGTGGGGGGGGGGGCGACATAACTATTGGACTGGATTTCACGACACATTTTGATATGGCGTATTGGGATCCCATCTATATCAAATTGAAACACACACACACACACACACAAGGAGATGGATGGAGTGGTGGTGTGTGGCTGTTATTTGTGAAGGGCATCAGGATTCTTTTTTCCCTCTAAAATCTGATTGGAGAAGTCCACTGCCTCTCTAATGGACTTAGGTCACCTCTGAAGGCTGAGATAGCTCAGTGACCGTGAGTCTGCCTGTGTGCGTATGAATATATGTGTGATGTGCTCGTGCGCCCAGTTATAAGGACGTGTGGAGGAAATCCAGAAGCAAATCCCAGAGCCTTTGAATTCATCTCGTCTGCTTGTAGACAGCATCAGGAACATTCTCCAGGTTTCTCCAATTCTCTTGATCTTCCTCCATCCTCTATCACCTGATCTCCTCCAATCTTCTCTCTTGAGCCTGGAGCTCTCCATCATCAGGATTCAGTACCCTGCTCTCCACTCCCTTGATCTCCTGTACCATCCACAACTTCTTGATCCCCTCCAAACTTCAGTCCATTAGTCTTTAGTCTTCAGTCTGCTGATCTTCTCTAGTCTTCATGCCCAGTTTCTACTTCTTCATTTTCCTGATCACCTTTTTTTTATCTAATCTTAATCTTCAGATCTTTTCTCCTATACAGTTTTTTTTTTTAAGGTTTTAGTCCCTTTTCATTCATCAGTCTGCCCCCTGAGCTCATATACAGTCTTCAGCCTCAGTCTTCCAGTCTAATGAACACTTTAGATGGGTCGTTTTGTTAGGTGGTAAGGCCTGATTGTGAGCAGAATTTCAGTTTCAGTTTTGTCTTAGTAACTCCACTCTTCTGTCTTCCACTCTTGATGTCCTCCAACAGCATACAGCGAGGTTTAAGGTGAGAGGAGCCTCTGTATCATTTCGATATCTGCTCTGAGCAAACACATGGACCTGAATTCTGTTTTATTTGGGTTTGATATCTTTTCCGTTTGTCAGTTTGCTCTCGTGTGTATTTTGTCGGTTTCGTTGTTTGCTCTGCTGTGCGTTTATCTGTTTTGTTCACTGGTGTATTTCTCCGTTTAGCTCCTTTGTGTGTTTGTCTGTTTTTTGTTTGATTCGTTCGCTGAAGGTGGCGACCTTCCGGACCAGGAGACAAACCCGCGGGGGCCTCTCGTGTCGGGCCTATTTGTTAAACTGATCGAGCGAAGAATTACTAATCGTCGCCCTCTCTCCGAAGCAAATTAAAAAGTCAGTGTGCGTGATGGCGCGGCGGCTGCTGGCATCCAGGTTTAGCGAGCCGGCTTTGCCGAGCGGTGGAGTCAACAGATGCTGTGGAGAGCTCCCTGGTTCATGAGAGAGGAAGGAGAGTAATGAGTCTTTCAGTACATCTCTCTGTCTCACCCGAGCAGCACTGCACATTTCAGGCATGGTGACAGCCACAATTAGCAGCCAATTATTATGGCGCAGGAACCAAATTATACATATTGATGCATAGAGAGTTTTTATAAAGTTTGCTTTGCATGATTTATTTTTTGTGTTTTTGCTATTTTTTGCTTTTAAAGCTAAGTATTTTTGTGATGCTTCCTAAAGCCATTTCTCTCTCTCTCTCTCTCTCTCTCTCTCTCTCTCTCTCTCTCTCTCTCTCTCTCTCTCTCTTTCCTGGCGAGATATGGGAGATAGAATTTTTCCGTCACATCCCCTTTGGGAGCGGAGGAGTTGGAGCTTATCCCTAAAGGCAAAGCAAATAGATAACAACCCCCAGGGAAACACACTGCCTGACTGCCGCAAACACACAGCAGCGAGCAGCCGACTCACAGACACGCCCGGCCCACATTTGGCGTGAGTGCGCTTCCTTAGAACACAGCAAGTGGTTGCCTAAAAAATAGAGAGAGAGAGAGAGAGAGAGAGAGAGAGAGAGAGAGAGAGTAAAAACTCCAGTTAGGGAAAAGCTAACCTTGAACAAGGGTATGTTTCATAAGGAGAGTAGAAGAAAAAAAAATCTGTCAAATGCTCCAGCAGCAGCAGTGCTTCTTGGAGTCAGTCTAGCAATTCTTGCTTTTTTTTTACCCCCGCCTGCTACCAAATCCTTCCTGTAAATGTCTGATGCAACAAAATAGTGAAATTCTATTTGGAGATGTCTGTGGCTCCGTCAGAGCCCATGCTAGCCGTAATTGCTCTGTCAGTCACGACAGGTCCTGCTGCTTCCCCGACTTGTTAAGCTCAGAGTAATGGGGGGGGGGGGGGGGGTGGAGGTATGCCCCCCCCCTCCATCACCACCAGCACCAGCCGTCCCTTAGGACAGTGCTCTGTTTGCCGCCGCCAACGCACACACAACACCCCCCCCCCCCGGAGTCTCTACTCCAGCACGGTTCCTCGGCAGGCTCGCTAGAACCCAGCTGAATGCAGAGCAGCATCCATGCAGATGGAACCTAATTAAGCTGCACACTGGTGCCGAGGATGGGGGGTCTCTCTCTGGAAACTAGTCATTTCGTGCAGGAGTCCTCCATATGCCGTATGCAGAGCTTATAGTGTCCATAAATGCCAACATGCTTTCAATCATGTATGTTTTTAATGAACTGAAGTCTTCAAGTCTAAATGAATATATTCTCAGTTTAGTTATTTGGTTGTCAAATAGTTCACGCCATCCTGTGTGATTGGAAAAAAAAAAGAAAAAAAAACTTTTGCAAAGACATAATATTACCAGCCCATGATGTGCTATTGCAGTGAAGATAGACCACAGCTTAGCCTTCCTCCTGCTCAACTGTTGTCATTAGACCATTAAAACCTCACAAACCCACACACACAGACATACACACACTCACAGCCGCAGACCTGAGTGACCTGTCACCACGCCACAGGCAAACCTGAGCTGAGCTGTACCCCGCTGTGTCCATGCCAGCAGCTAACCTCACCCACTGCACTGTTTGATCAGGAGTGAGCTGTGCCTCACCTGGGGAAAGGTTACCCAGGTGGACCTGGCTTATATCTCCAAAAAGTTATCATTCTATTGTATTTCCTAAGATATGTTTAGGGTTTGATTTGATTAAGATGATATACTGTAGTAAGATCTTTTAACTCAGTTTTTGTACAGTTACATAAAGAAGAGATACACACACACACACGTCATTCCCACTAGTTGTCAAATATAAACCCAAATGACATTAGCTGCCAAGTCATTCTTGAGGAATTGTGTCGCTTGAAATACACAGACGTGCATCCAATGTCATTTAGTCAGAATATCTCCACACTCTCTGACCTTTCATCCAGAGCAATTAGCCAGCAGGCCTGTGTTTGTGGCTTACACTCCCCACGTTTATATGTGGCAGTGAGGGGCCTGTAAAAAAAGCAGGGTTTGTGAGTGGACAAGGCAGGCCAGCGGGGAGTAGTCTATTTATTTTACTGCTGCTGCAGTAATACCTCTGAATGGACTGAGATCAACCTCAGTGCCCTCTCCTTCCACCTCATTATAGACAGCCATTATGAGCTGGTGCATACTCAGGCTCTTTCCGGAGCTGTGTGACCAATGGGAGCACCTCCGGCCCAGAGCCGGGCCACCCCCAGCTCTCTTGCGGCAGGCGTAGTCAGCCTCTGTGCTCTGTTGTTCCCAGACAACAACAGCAGACACAAAGGCAGAATGGGGAAAGAGCTGATGCTCTACTCCTCTCCGCTCCGCTCCGCTGCGCTCCGTGCGGCTGACGTATAACTCTGTTTGGCAGACGGAAGCGCTCTCTGTATCTCACGCCCTCCAAAAGACACTTAGGCGGAGTGCTGTGGACCGACAGGGCAGTGAGTTTGAAGGATGCTCATTCAATTTAGAGAATGCCTCTGCAGACATTGAGTGGGGTTTGGGAGGAGGCGGTGGGTGGGCCCCTTGGCACAGAGAGCCTGAAAGTCTCTACAGAAATTTGGTAATGGCTGGCATTGGCCTGTGATTACAGCAGGGTGGGGTGGGGAGGGGGGCCCTTCAGGTTGAAATGGAAAAAGCACCGGTGGTCTGGGAGGAATGCATTAGCCTGATTATCTCCATATCCTTATTGCCACACAGTCTTGCCGCTCCGTCTACAAACCACTCTTCAATAAACTCCATGCCCTCGTGTAAGCACTGACTGGAGCCTAGGAGGGGATGGACTGGAGGCCTGATGCAGAGGCACATCTCTGGACTGCAGGGTTTGTGGCGTAATGAGACTGGACACTCTTTGCCTTTACCAGGGCTCCCACGTTTACTCTGCTAGTGTTCGAGAGAGATGCTTCACTATCTACCAATGAATTTGTCTCACTGGAATGCAGGGAATAGTTGTCATGTTTGGTCAGGATCCATGGCACATCTAGTGAAGACACAGAGAGCAGATTTGTTGTTTTGTGTTTGTTTTGGTTAAGGCAGCAGTTGCCAAACAGTGTTTGAAGCTATTTCCACACTCCCCCTACACATCCAGCAGAGAATGGAGAGTCCTACTGGGAGAGTGCTTCTGTGTGGAAGGAGACGTGCTAGAAGGTCTGTGCAGGAGTTTGTTTAACTGCCGTGCAGAGACTATTGGCTGTGTGTTGTCTGAATCAGAAGATATGAAACACCGTAGTGTGGGAGGAAAAGGTAGAGATAGTGATGGCTTTTGGCTTGGGGAGGGAAGCTGTGCTGTTCAGTATTGGTTTCTCACTTTCTCCTACTGTGTGTGTGTGTGTGTGTGTGTGTGTGTGAGTGTGTGAGAGAGAGGAAGAGCGAGGGGAGGGGTAACAAGCAGCAGGCTGAGTTCCTGTTAAGGGCCTTCTGTTCCCCCACTGAGTCCTGCCGCTCCAGTCCAAACAGGGGTCCAGCGCTGGGCCTCAACCCTGCAGCTAAGCCCCCCATGGCCAGCCCAGCATCACACAGCAGCCGGGCCTCCAGGGAGATCGCCCCATGAAAGCAGAGAAGGAACAAGGAAAGCAAAAGATCAGGCTTGCCCCTACTGCACTCACCCCCACACCACTCTCTCTTTTAGCCCACCCTCTCTATTCCTGTCATCTCCCCTCCTCCTCTCCTCTTCTATCATGTCCTCTCTATTCCTGTCATCTCCCTCCTCTCTTCTCCTGTCCTCTTTTCTCCTCTCCTCTCTTATCCTATCCTGTCCTCTCTATTTCTGCCATCTCCCGCCCTCCTCTCTTCTCCTGTCCTATGCTTTCTCTATTCCCGTCATCTCCACTCCTCTCTTCTCCTTTTCTCTTTTCTTCTAGCTTCTCCTTTCCTCTTCCCTCCCCTGCTTTTCCCTTTCTCTTCCCTTCTATCTCCTCTCCTCTCTCTTCCCTCTCTTCTCCTAATTTCTCTTCTCCTCTTGTTTCTCTTCTCTTCCCATGTTCTCTTCCCATGTTCTCTCCTCTCCTCTTGTCTGTTGATTCCCTTGTTCCTGAAGTGGTGCCATGTTTAGAGACAGGAGCCGCTCTCTCTCTCCGAGTAGAGTAGCTTTGCCTCCCGTCCTTCCTCCAGGCTGGATCAGCAGTTAGGCTCTGTGGGGCTGAGCTTTAGCCAGCAGGCGCAGAAGAGCCGTGGAGCCCAGGACTGTTCCTCTGCCTTCCGGCTCCTCCTCGCGTGTAGAAGACATCTTCCAAACACATCAAGCTGATGAAGCAGTTGGACAAGTCACTGTGTGGCATGCTTTTAATAATAGGCGCTTTAATTGTCTACAAATGAAGAGTGATGTCAAATAGCTAATAGCTTGTACTAATTAATAGGGGAATTGAATGCTTGTTAATTAAGGGCAAACAGGACAAGGAGCGGCTCTGGTAATTTGAGCAATAAAGCCCGGCCTAATGAGTCATTTCCAAACAGACGTGATTCATAAAAAACGTGAAGGCCCTGCCACTTTGGTATCCCACCCCAACACCAAGCCCCCTGCCATTCCTCATCTAGCTTTAGAAAACACACACACACACACACACACACACACACACACACACACACACACACTCTTTTTCCGATCACCTCCCCCGTTCCAAACACCAGTCTCATTCCCATTTTTCTAAAGCATAAATCTAAAGTTATAAATTGTTGTCTTACATAACATAGTGTAGTGTCGCATAACTCTTTGAAACCGTGTCGCGTCAGTGCCCCATGCCACATTTGTTCTGAATGAGATTGAGCACTTTGGACTAACAATGAAGAATGACGGTCTTGGTAATATCTCAGACTTGTAGAAAGCCATTGGCGGAGTGGGTTACCTCTCTTGTAGGTGAAAAAGGAGCATGTTCTTGTGAAAAAAAAGTCATTTTCTGAAAGCATTTCCCCTTGAAAGAGACCTGAATGCGATCTTTTATATACAGTTAATTCCTTCGATTTTGGACCTTGATAGTATTCCAGTCTGTAATTGATATTCGCTGGTTTTCTTCTATTAACATCGGACCTTTCATTTGACATTTCACAGGAGTGCTGAAGAAATGTGTGCTTCTCAGCACCCACACCGGCGAGTGATAAGAGATAAGAGCTTGCGTCGCCCAATGACGCGCGAGCATAGCCCGGGCTCCGTCGACATCAGCCGTAATCGTGTTTCACAAGTCCGCACGCAAGAACACGGGAGGGGGATGAGAAAGCAAGGAATCCATTTGGACGTGACAAATATTGGAGGTCATTAGCGGGTTCTAAAATATGAAGCGGCAGGCTGCGTGGTGGGGCGATTCATTCCTGAGCGACCTGCTCGAAGCCGACTCTGGGCCTTTGTGAGAAAGTAATTACCGAATTATATTTATTAGATGAAAACCGCACCACACCTCGTTTCCCAGTCCTGGTTTCATCCAAGAGGATTCATTCACATGTGTATCACATTTGCAAGAAAAGAAAATGTGACGGAAGACAGAGAGAGAAAAAGGAGGGAGAGAGAGAGAGAGAATATAGGTAGAACGAGAGTGATAGAACAGGAGAGTAAAAAGTGGAAGAGGGTAAATGAGAGGAAAATGAGTGAGTTGGAGAATGAGAGACAGGAAGCAAACGACAGATAATGAGAAAGAGAATGAGGGAATGTGAAAGAGAGAGAGAGAAAATGAGAGATAGAGCAAGGGAGAGAGAGAGTGAAAGAGAGAGTGTGAGCAAGGGACAGAAAGAGGACGAGGGAGTGGGGGCTTCAATCTGAATAATCTGTGGAGCGCTGTTGTTCAGACGAGACCATTAGCATTCACGGGCAGACCAAGTAAAAGAGGATTATTCCAGAAATAATGGGAAGAACATGTAACAAATAGATTAATAGCCTTCCAATATAGTCTGTGTGTGTGTGTGTGTGTGTGTGTGTGTGTGTGTGTGTGTGTGTGTGTGTGTGAGAGAGAGAGAGAAAGAGTTTGCGTCTGTGTGTGTGTACGTGCGTGTGTGTGTGAGAGAGAGTTTGTGTGTGTGTGTGTGTGTGTGTGTGTGTGTGTGTGTGTGTGTGTGTACATGCTGTCTGAGTACAAGTCTCACAATGAAACACAGATAGAGAGAAGGAAGGGAAGAGAGA
The DNA here is from genome assembly GCF_018492685.1 of Alosa sapidissima. Classification (NCBI taxonomy): domain Eukaryota; kingdom Metazoa; phylum Chordata; class Actinopteri; order Clupeiformes; family Clupeidae; genus Alosa; species Alosa sapidissima. The sequence goes on along the minus strand of NC_055968.1, from coordinate 8,064,362 downwards.
GCCAGAGGTGAAAAGAAGAGAATAGTAGAGAGAGAGAGGTTATCTCCCTCCTTCTCCCCATCTCTCTCTCTCTCTCTCTCTATCTCTCCATCTCTCTCTCCCCATTCAGGGCCGTAAATGACTACCTGGACAGTTTTATGTTTGCTGGGAGTGGAATTAAAAGTGATCTCATTTGCCGGGTTGCTGCTGCTGGGCTGCACGTGCCTCGGTGGGGGCCTCCTGCTCCAGCTCCTGCTCCAGCTCCTGCTCCTGCTCCTGCTCCTGCTCGCAGCTTCATCTAAATGCTTTTGTCAGGGGAGATGTGCGAGATTGCAGCCGGCCAGCCTACAAATTGGTTGTGTCATCTTGTAATGAACTATGCGAGCAATGCTGTCTCTCCAGCCAACAGTCCCATGATTACTGTAAGTCAGTTCGCCCATTTAGCACAACCCCCCCCCCCCCAACCCCCCTCCCAGCCTGCCTCCACCACCTCCACACCTGCACCCCCCCCCCCCCAAAACCCCCCTCCCCGCCTGCCTCCACCACCTCCACACCTGCACCGCCCCCCCGCCCCCTCATGAACCTGTTATGCTCTCAGCTACTTATTCCTTGCAGGGTAATCTATTGAGTAGCACATTATGTGAAATGGAGTCTGTCACTGAAATTCACAAGCCATGTTATGTACATTTTTGGGAGTTTTGGACAGCAGTAGGATGGTAAGGTGTCTGTGCCCAGACAGAAGGAGTGCCAGTCTGTGTCTCTGATGCCTGGTGGTGCCTACAGCAGCAGTAGGAGTGGTGCGGTGACCTTTGACCCTTGGACATGGAGACGAGGAGTATCTCAGTGATTGCACGAAGTACCCTCACCACTAACTCACAGCTTCCATGAGCACACTCACACAGTCGCAATCGCCACCGTATCTGCATACCTCTCTCTTCTCTTTCTCTTTCCCTCTCTCTCTCCCCCTCTCTTTCTCTTAGCAGAAGAGCCAGAGTGTCTCTCCACGGTCTGGAGAAGAGAGGGAAAGAGTGAGAGCGTAGCGAATTCCAACAGCTCCGCTAAGTCAACAGCCTAGTGCCTGAAGCCGCGCGCCGCTGATACGCCACTGTGTATCAGCGCACGGCAGGCCCGCCAACCATTTTCCTTTCGTTTGAAGACGGCTCCTTGAAGAAATCCTCCTTGTCCTAATTGCATTCTCTCTCCCTCTCTGTCTCCATCTCACTCTCTCTCTCTCTCTCTCTCTCTCTCTCTCTCCTGCTCTCTCTGTCTCTCTGCTCCATCGTTCTCTCACTCACTCCTTTTCTCCTTCCCCACTTTATGTCCTCTCATCCGTCTCTTTTTCTCTCTCTCCCTCGCTTCTCCTGTGCCATCATCTACCAGAGTGTCCCTCTTCAGATGGCAGGCCATTGCTTTGGCCCGTGCTCTTCAATCCTAATTAACTGTCATTGTTGAGAGCTTTCGGGGTCACCGCCAATCTATTTGATCAGGGCTCTCAAACAGCGTGATATGTAATCAATAGTTTTTATATAGCCTTCCTCCCCTCTGCCTGGGCCTGTGTCTGTGTCTGTGTGTGTGTGTCTGTGTGTGTGTGTGTGTGTGTGTGTGTGTGTGTGTGTGTGTGTGTGTGTGTGTGTGTGTGTGCCGCCCCGCCTCACTCATGTGTTGTTTACCATTTTGTATTTAAATGGATCTTGTGGTGCTGCTTGGGTGCTTCGCGGTGTGTGAGATGAGAGGGAGCAAACTGAGTGTGAAGAATTGCAGAATTGGACTGTCTGAAAAATCTGGGCCGCAAATTAATTAATGTAACCCAGAGAAAAAGAATCAGATTCCACTCTCCTGAAATTGTGCTGATTTATTTTAGCTTGGTGTCGGTTTCGCACTAGATAATGCCTTTTTACTTTCTCTTTCTGTCTATCTCTATCTTTCTCTCTTTTTTTGTTTTTCCTCTCTCTCCCTTTCCCCCTTTCTTTATATCTCTCCATCTCTCTCTCCCTCTCCCCCTTTCTTTATATCTCTCCATCCTTCTTTCCCTCTCCCTCTTCACAGCCTGTTCATTTTTGTTCTTTGGGTTGTTTGTCATATGAGCAGGACCCCGTCTTTTGAGATTACCCAGAAACCACATAATCTCTGTTGTCACTGCTAACACTGTTTTACGGTAAATTAGGCTATTTTATTATGTGAATTGGTAAGAAAAAAAAGCCCTGCTTTTAACACCATCACATGCGTCAGTTTAGAAGAACTTTACTGGTCAGACAAGGAGAGGGTGTAATTGATCCGACTATTTCATTGGAGGGAATTCCATCCATTTTCCAAACGGCATTCCCGAGGCACAGGGTTGAAATGCAGGCCGCGGTCCGGGCTCTGCCCCTTTATAATTCAGGGGTAAGTGGGAAGGCAGTTAGTCCTTTGGAGCGCTTTGTGAAAGATTGTAGGACAACAGCGCAGATTATTATGGATCGTAGGAAATGGCTAATCTGAATATAGATTGGTCCCATCTGGCTTGGGTTGGCAACACTGATCTGTAATTCAGTAAGCATCCAAGCATCTGGCCACAGTAATGAAATGGAAAAGGCAGAGGAGTGGATGAGAGGGGGAATTTGTCAGCATTTTGCCCAGGAAGGGTGGAGGTGGGGGATTATGGGGTGTTTGTTTGAAGCATGGGGGGGGGGGGGGGGGGGGAGGTGCATCAGTCTGAGCAACATCACTCTAACAACAATGGCCACTCACTGGCCTCTGTGGAGTGGAAGGCAGGCGGAGAAGGGTGCGACATCTCACGCATCAGCCTGTCTCCTCACCTCAAGCACAGCAGCAGAGCTACTCCAGCACGAGAACTCGCAGTCGGAGACTCTCTCCGCTTGCTATCACAGTCCTTCAAAACACTAAAACACAAGTGCAGTGGCTCGGAAGAAGCGTCTTGATTGGACATGGATCTGTGTGTGTGTGTGTGTGTGTGTGTGTGTGTGCGCGTCCGTATATGTGCTGTGTTTGAAAATATGCTGCGTTCCTCTCGTTGTGTTGTTTTGGTCCGTGATGATGTGTGTCATATTAAAATGCCTGGATATAAAAAGCTTGAAGTGTCCCTGATGTTGAAAAGAGGAAGTGGCCATGTGGCGAGAGTGCGAGCGGCTAGCGCCAGCTTTCATCTCCGACCACCCCGCTGTCTCGTGTTACTCGGAGGCAAAGTCACCGACGCTCTCCCACTGGCTCCGCAGCCGTCTGCCAAAATAAAACATTATTACAGTATCTGCCAGCGTTTGCTCAGAAGCGAATAAGTATTAAATTTGGGTGACCCCCATCTTGGTGCTGGATTGGATTGGGAATGGAAGGATGCTGGCTCCTCTTAAAGTGTATTATTGTATGCCGTTTATTTTCTCTCGGCAGATTTCCCCGCGGACGGGAAATGAACAAGCAATCCTTTTCCTTTTTATTACTGTCGCTTTGTTTCGGCCCACCCAACTAAATTGCCTTGATTCCGGAGGACAGAAGTTGCACTCTCTCCAACACTTGAAGAGGGGAACGCGACCGCGGGCTCGTGCCTCTACCTGCCAGACAGTCATCAGAGAGACAGTTTGCCAGCTAGAACACACCAGGCTTCAGTCTCAAGCAGAGGCCTACACTATAATCTCTTATTAAAACCACTAGTACATTTATGAACAAACTCATTTATGCCTATATATATATATCTTA
>NC_055968.1:8048196-8055696 GCF_018492685.1 Alosa sapidissima | reverse complement strand
CCCTGTCAGAGCCTACAGACATCTATATATCTCACGGCCAGGCTCGGGTATGCAGGGGGCAGCGCTGTGTGAGGGATGGAGTGGAGAGGCGGAGATGGGTGGAGCGGGTGGAGGGGATGGGGCTGCTTTGCCCTTAGGCAGAGAAGAGTGAGCAGGTCTTCACTCATGCCTGGCACTAGCATACAGCCAAGGGAGGCAGCTCCATACAGCGCAGAACTGATCCACACAGAGTAGAACTGATCCGCCACAGCACAGAACTGATCCACACAGAGTAGAAAACTGATCCACACAGCACAGAACTGATGCACACAATGCACAACAGTACAGCACAGTTTCACACAGCATAGCTCAGATAGCACAGCACAGCGCCAGAACAGTAAAGAACATCACAGCACAGCACATCAGTACAGAATAGCATAGAACAGCACAGCACATCACAGTAAGAATAGCATAGAACAGCAACATCACATCACAGTACAGAATAGCATAGAACAGCACATCACAGCACATAGTAACATAGAACAGCACAGCACAGCACAGCACATCACAGTACAGAATAGCATAGAACAGCACATCACAGCACTTAGTAGCAAGAACAGCACAGCACAGTACAGAACAGCATAGAACAACTCTTACTTCCTGCCCCCCCCCCCCCCCCCCCATCCCCCATTTGCATAGACAATACTGGACCAAAGTGATGAGGTGCTAGTGTCTCTGCCTTATCTCTGCTAGACCCTCTGTCAGAGAGAAAAATAAGAATCTTTATATAGTTTGTATGAATGTATATATTCTAAAGACGTTTGTATAAGTGAAACATTTCTGTGCATATGATGTACGTAGTGGCTGCTTTTTCTGTTTTTGGCTCACTTGTACGTCTTACGTCTTTTGTTGTTGTCGTGAGCAAACTCGCACATTACTACACATTTGAGAAAAATTAACAGAGGCACAACATTCGCTGGATAGCAAAATAATCTTCAGTCATTATATAGATTAAAATCACCGCATCATCTCAACGGTCTCAACGGTCTAAATTAATTAAACCATTCCATAGCCGATTCTCTCCACTCTACATTCTAATTGTGTTCTTAACTCTCAGAGGTTCCACTAGGTCTGTAGTTTGCTATGTTGTATTATTTTGTGATAAGAATGTTGCTATATCTTGTGTTCGTTCTCAGTCAGTGTGCAGGGTGGGCAGATCTCTAGACGACTGCATCTCACATCTCCGTTGCGCGAATGCCCTGAGCTACTCCTTGTGACGCAGTGGAATCCCTTTACCCCTCCTGCTATTGTCTCACTGCTAAGATGCATTAGCAAACAGCAGCACTCTGTAATAGCTCTCTCCTGTCCTGCTGGGCTAATGTCTTTTCTGACACTTTTCCCATTAAAACAGACCAGACCGCTAGCAGGAAACCTCTCTGTGGGTGTGGCTGTGCTTGAAAGAGGGGTGGGGGGGGTGGGGTAGAAGCAAAACAACGCGTTATGTAACTTCCATAAACAAGCGAAGGAAGTGCAAATGACTTTCAGAGCACCTCACAAAAATACCCCACCCCGAGAACCGCACCCCTGCAAACTTGTTCGTTCTCGCGCGTTCGAGTTTGCGGGGGTTGAGAGTGAAAATGATTGTGTGAAAATATTCATTGGCTGGATTCCTATGCGCGCCACCCCCCTCCTTGGAAAACACTCCTTGCACGGAGGCAAACAAAAACATTGGTTTACACAGAAAGGAGCCGGGACAAATTGCTCTCCGTGGGCAAGAGTCTCCTTCATGTGACTTTCTCCCCGCGTGGCTGCCATGCGTGTGTGAGTGTGTGTGTGTGTGTGTCCTACTGTAGTGTGCGTGTGTGAGCCAGCTTCACCCGCAGGTCACACATGCTGCCTCTCGGTGTGAAAAACCTATGCACGGAATCAGCATGTGAATATTTCAAAAGGGCCACCTCGAGAGACTCATGGTCAACCTACAGGCACACACACACACACACACACACACACACACACACACACACACACACACACACACACACACACACATGGAGACTCACATAGCTTTAAACTATAGCTTGTTTTCCTACTGTAGCGTGTTTTCATGAAGTGAAAAAGTGAGACATCTGTGGCTTTTTTTTACCTAACGACTTTGAATAGTTTTCACTTAACAAGTTTTTTTTTTTTTTTTCAAGGACACCTTGTCCCTCTTTTTAAAATGGTAGCTCGCATGTTAGCCAAAACTGCTCTCACGAAACGCGCTCATCACAACAAACCAAGCAGAAGTGCTAGAAACGGCCATCACGCAGGCCTATCCCAGAATAGCACAATCTTGAAGAGACTGTGACAACCAGGTTTTGCGGTGAGAATGTTAGCTGGGGTGTTTAGTTTCTAAACAACTGCTCCGACCCCTGTCCTCTCACCTCCTATTCTCACCTGTCCTCTGTTTGCGGCATCTTTCCCTTCTCCTCTCCTCTCCTCTCCTCTCCTCTCCTCTCCTCTTCCCTCCTCTCCTCTCCTCTTCCCTCCTCTCCTCTCCTCTCCTCTCCTCTCCTCTCCTCTCCTCTTCCCTCCTCTCCTCTTCCCTCCTCTCCTCTCCTCTCCTCTCCTCTCCTCTCCTCTCCTCTCCTCTCCTCACCTTGCTTCTTCCTCCCCTTTCTCAGAGAGAGTGCGGTCGGTCCTGGAGGAAAAGAGTGAGAGGCTTTATGGGAAACTGCAGCACGCATCACAGCCCAGCTAAACTCAGCACTGACCAGCACACACACACACACACACACACACACAAAATAGACTCTCTCTCTCACACACACACACACACAAAATAGACTCTCTCTCACACACACACACACACACACACACACACACACACAAAATAGACTCTCTCTCTCTCACACACACACACACACACACACACACACACACACACACACACACACACCACAACCCAGCCCATCTCCTCCAATCCCAGTGGCCAGCTTAGCAGCGGCCAGCCCCACTCTGCTCCACTCTGCTCTGCTGTACTCTGCCAGAGATGGAGGAGTTGAGCAGGAGTCAGTCAGAGGGAACAGCCACTGATGAAAGGATCACTGAGTGGATCAAGTGTGCTGCTTGGTAACCTCTGCACGCCACTGCACTCTCTTTCTCTGCCCCTCTCATACACGCACGAGCATGCACACACTGCACTCTATCTCTCTCCCACTTATACACATGCACACACACACACACACACACACACACACACACATATCCAAAGACCCACACTGTCTGTGCACTGGGCACTGGACCACTCAAAATCCTCTGAAGTGTCCAGTGCTTGATAAAAAAAAACACAAAACTGAAAAACAGCTGATGCCTCAGTACGATCCCTGAAGGGGGCCCCAGATGAATAAATAGTAAATAAAGCCGTCTTTTCACTTCTAATGAGCTGTCACAGCCAAACGAAAATTGTGTATATTTCATCAAAATAAGATAGCATCGATTTTCCCTCTGTGTGGTAAAAACGCTGTGCAGGTCTTCAGATAACATTATCAGCATTCTTAACTATTCCTGTGACAAATGGGAGCTTTGATCCAGAGAGATAAGCCTCTGTGTTCATTTGTTTAATTAAAACAGCCTGTCTGCTGGTGTTGAGGGGTCATTTTAAAAAATGTTAAAATTAAAGCACGTAATTAAGTCAAGCACAGATAAGGACCCCTGTGTGGCAGTTGCTTCTGCCAGTGGGGAAGGGAAACTCAATTTATCCCCTGTGCAATCCCACAAGGTCGTTTGGTTTATTAAAGTTAGCGGAGCACCAGGCCGATAAAATATTTTATGTACTCGTTGGACAGGGAGGCAGCAGGGATAGCTCTGCGGCAGCAGCAGCAGCCTTGCTGCAGACTATAGGTTGGGAGGGTAATTAAGATGGCTTGTTATCGTGTCTTTGAGAACAGGAGAAGGACTTGTACAGCAACAAGCACCTTGACAAAGATATTTGTTTGGGCAATGGAGTGTAGCGTTAATTATCGCGCGCTTTGATTAAATGCGTCGTCCGGGAATGAATGTCATTTGTCTTGCCAGGGTCCTGGCCCACGACCCGAGGATGGGGATATTTGGGTCGGTGCCGTTTCTTTTGGCAGCCGGTGTCATGAAGTTTGGGAGAAGTTAAGAGGTCTTTCATTCCCTCCCTTTCTCTCTCTCTCTCCCTCTTGCCCTCTTGCTCCTTCTCTCTCTCTATCTTGCTCTCTTTATCTCCTCCTTCTCCAGTTCTCTCTCTCTCTCTCTTTTCTGAGACTAGATAGATCCATCACAGGTGAGACATTGAATATTTAACCTCAAGGAGACATGAACCCCATTTCCTTCCATGTTTACATGAACTTTCACCCACCTGTGCAACTCTTCGTATCTCTCATCCTGCACTGCCATTGTCCGGCCTGGAGATCCATCAAAAGAGAGACGACGGAAAGTGCAGCATGGCTAACCTAATTCTGGCAGTCGATATCAGCTGCCTTGCAGACGTGACTCCCTCTCCCTAGGTAGCTTTAGGAGGAGGAGGGGAAGGGTGTGGGGGTGGGGGTGGTGTGGTGGGTGGGGGTGGGGCAGTGGTGGCTCTGATGTGATTAAGAGTCTGTTTGAGGACATTGGAACCACATTTCCTATCTGGCGAGGTCACGAGGGGTCAGCCGCTCCCGCAGACAAATTCGGTTTAGGCTCCCTTAAGCGAATGAGCGTTAGGGCTGATAAACTGAAGTAATGAACCTAATGTTCTCTGCCGGTCCCCCCAGCCCCCCCGCCAGCCTGCTGTGAGGGTATTTAGGAGCTGGCCTCTCGCTGATAGCTTCCCCGGCGGTAATTCCACACTATATGCAGTATGCTAATAGAGAACGGAGGCTTCACTTGCCACCATCCGAAATTCAGTGATGGCCCGGCGAGCACGAGCAGTTCGTTGTGGTAGTGCGGGGATAGCACAGCTCCTTCTTGTTTGGATGGCTTGTGTTGCAACAGGGCAACATTCAAAAAGTTACAAGAGAAATTGGTGTCATCATTATATGATGTGAACATTCTCTTACAGTAAGTGTTCATTTCGTAGTACCTAACTTTTCTATATGTACTTTTTTTTTTTTTTTCATTTAAATGACACACAAAGTACACAGTGACAACAATTAACATACACATAGACATAGGCATGACAAAGTTCACCTACAGAGCTACCTAAGATTAACTAGCTGTATTGAGCAGCAACACATACACAATCATTACAAGGAGCAAACATAGTAGTAACAACATTCATCGGCTGAGGAATCAGCGTTGCAAATACTGCAAAAAGGGGGACCATGAGTCTTCATAAGATGTCATGTTGTTTTTCAAAGATGCAGTAAGTTTTTCTAGATTTGAGTGATTAGTTAGATTGAGCCATTGATTTATAGAGATTTTTATTCTATTTTTCCAATTTAATAAAATTATTACTATTTTGCAATAGTAAAAGCAATCAAGATAAAAGGCTTAACTGTCTTGTTGACATCTAAGTTAGACCACCAAGGAGTACAATAATAGGGCATAAGGGGATGTCATAGTTCAGTATTCCAGATAGTATTTTGATCACTTCTGTCCAAAAGGAGTTGATGCATATACAGTCCCAGAGAGCATGGAAATAATCGTCAATAGAATCTGGACAGTGTAGACATTTACTATTTTGACTAAAGCCCATCTGGTAGAGTTGCTTCATAGTTATATGGGCTCTATGTAGGACTTTATATTGGATCAGCTGAACTTTAGAATTACAAGACATAGAGAATGTGTTGGTACATATTTTTTGCCAGTTCAGGTCTCTAGGCAGATTCTTTATGTCCTTGGACCATTTATGTATGGGGATTGACACAGCTTCTTCGTTAGATGTTAACAAGTTGTAAATTTGCGAAAGTTTTTTCTTTGGCTTTAGGTAGCATAATTTGTCGTATAAAGGAGAACTTTTCTATATGTACTTAAAGGAATTATCCGGAGTAAAATGCACTTTAGATCAATTTACGGATGATTGGGAGTACATACGTTGAGTTGACATCAAAATCATGTCATTCGGATGTGTTTTGAGAAAGTTCAATTTTACCGTTTTTAGTCAAAACTCGTTAGCGTGGAAGTGAGAAGGGCATATTATTTCGCCGCTACAAAACGCTATTTTTATACCTCTTCTACAGTTCCAAACAACATTACGCTTACGTGGTAGTGAGTAGAGGGTCCCTAAAGCCAAACCGAAGTATCCCGAGGTCTTTATGTGGTCGGATAGAGAGTCCAGAATGAATTTCATCAAGCCAGTACCTTTCCAGAAATGTTGCCATCTTTGCTGCCATCTTTAGGGGAAAGTCCGTAGGAGTCGATTGCCAAGTGTGGAGTAACACAAAATTCACAATTTCGTCGCCATTTAAAAAAAAAAAAAAAAAAACATAGTCCGGTATTTCTTTTGAAATTGAAATGAAGTTGTATGGACTGGACTATGTTTTTTTTTTGTTTTTAAACGGTGATGAAATTGTGAATTTCCAGAGCGTGTTACTGTAGAACTGTAGAAGAGGTATAAAAATAGCGTTTTGTAGCTGCAAAATAATATGCCCTTCTCACTTCCACGCTAACGAGTTTCGACTAAAAACTGTAAAATCAAACTTTCTCAAAACACATCCGAATGACATGATTTTGATGTCAACTCAATGTATGTACTCCCAATCATCCGTAAATTGATCTAAAGTGCATTTTACTCTGGATAATTCCTTTAACAAACTTACTCCGAGACCTTTAATGTGAGGCTCTAAATGTACTTTAACTTGCTTTCTTTTCCATAGATTGTGTTATAATTACTAGTTATTATCTTGTTATATTACTGCAGTATACAATGTTTATTACTATTATTATTATACTACTGAAATTATATGTTAGCTTCATCCACCAAGCAATCAGGATGCTGAACACTCTACCCACTCTCCCATCACTGACAGCCCCCCCCACCCACCAGCCAACCAGGAACCTAGGAAACTAGGATCCTGTCTACCAAACCCCCCCCCCCCCCCCCAACACCGCCATGTGGAACTGCACTGTGACTGCGCAGCCAAACGTGTTGCTGCTTCACATCAAGCCTGATATACTTGAATTACTACATACTGCATATCAATGTAAATATACAGGTCACACAAGCACAAGTTTAAACTAACAACTACCTCTATTTTTTTTTATATATATATATGTCCTATATTTCTATTTTGATACATACATGTTCTATATTTCAGTCTTGCACTTTAATTTAATGTTTATTGTCTATGGCTATGTCCATAGTATGTCTATGTCTGTATTTAAAGCATGTCTATGTCTGCATGGGAAAGTAAGAAACGAAATTTCAATTCTTTGTATGACCAGTGCATGTAAAGAAATTGACAATAAAAGCCGACTTGACTTGACTTGACTTGACTTAGCAGAATTAGGGTCCCAAGTAAATAGGTTTGAGGCTTAAACATATTCGGTAACACTTTAGTTTAGGGAACACATGTAAGTCATTAATACATTACT
>NC_055968.1:8033196-8043196 GCF_018492685.1 Alosa sapidissima | reverse complement strand
TTCTAAAAGACAAAAAGAAAATCAGCCTAAAATGGCGAGTAACTGACTGGTATTTCTGCCTGGTGAGATGTGAGCAGGTTTTTCTTCTTCTCAAGGACTAGCAAGGGAAACTACCTTAATGCTATTCTAAAATCTTGTGAACACTAAAACAGTTCAGTTGGCACTGATGAAATAGAGATATTGTTAGCAGCATTGTGGTGTGACAGTGTGTGGTGCTTACTATAAACTATTTGCTATTTGCTAGTGGTCAATTCCTTCCTACTGTTGATCTGCCATATGACTGGTGTTGGTATGGCCATGCCCACCCCCAGCAACAGCCTGGGAGGCTTCTGAATAGATATCTGGACCAGCAGCTTCGGTCCCTCATCTCCCTGCTCCAGGCCATTACAGAGTGTCATTTATTTTGTGTGTGTGTGTGTGTGTGTGTGTGTGCGTGTGTGTGTGTGTGTGTGTGTGACTGCTTGTGTCTGCATGTCTGGGTGTAGGGGTGTGTGTGTGTGTGTGTGTGTGTTAGTGTGCGCTGAAATGCTTCTGATTGATCTGTGCCATTGATGTTGGCATCACACATGCCTTCACCCGGGTTCCATCTGAGAGCCTTTAGTAATGGAGGTCCACACATGAAAGGTCACTTTGTTTCCTTGTTTTCCCATGCCCCTCTCCCCTTTTTCACCCTTAATTAAGACAAATCATGAAAGGCCTAAATATTGATTCCATTTCCATGTTCCCCCTCGCTGTCCTCTGACGTTTCTCATGGTCAGGCTTTGAGCTGGGAATCATAAAGGCGGAGATAATGGCTGTTTACGTGTGTGAGGGCGAGGTGCTTTATTTAGGCTGCAGGCTCCGTTGGGTTGCCACGGCAGCTGTGATGCTGACTGATGGACAGAAGGGGTGTGTGTGTGTGTGTTTGTGACGGAGGATGATACATGATGCTGGTGGCATCAGGGTATATGTTTGTGTGCAGCATGTGTGTGTGTTTGTGTGTTTATGTGTTTGTCTATTTGAATATGTGTGTAAGGACATGGCCTTACCTGACAAACTATAACTAGCTACCAGCCCTTAGTTGCAAACATCAGTGAGCTAGGTTAGAAATGTAGGTGGGTGGTTCTGACATTTGGCAACCTTGGGCATGTTCTAATGCTGACAGTTACCAGCCTCCAGTTGGCAGGCGTGTCTGAGAAACAGGCCAGACAGCTAGCAAAATTTGACTCCATTTGGGCTGTAACTGCTAGCATTGCTGTGTGCCTCAGGCAGTGTTTCCTGTGCCCTTAAGTGTCAAAGAATGTACAGTATGTATTGTCTCTGGAAACGCTTGAATCCCATATGCTGGATATGTGATTAGCAAATTCCAGTAAAGTATGAATCTGTGAGGGCAAGGCGATGTGGAGTCAAGGTGCTGGGCTGGGAGTATATGGCTGCCATTTTGTATTTATTCTGAAAGGCAAGCATCCACACAGGGCATCTTAATGAGGCTAGAAAGGTCTAACAAAGCTAAATGGCTTCTCGGGTAGACGTGTGAGTCTTAAACAGGTTTGGCCCAGGTCTGGCCCAGGTCTGGTGAGGAGATGGCTGTGATTTCCGGTGGCAAACACGTACAGTCGCTCCAACCTCCATCATTCCTCCATGGAGATGACAAGTGAGCAGTGTGCGCATTAACTACGCAGGAGTGATTGCCATAGTGTTATCTAACCTGACCAGGGGAGCACTCCAGGAGATGTATAACACACACACGCGCACTCACGCACGCACGCACGGAGTAGAAAATCTGTGGTACGTGGCCGTCAATCTGGACAAAGAAGTCTGTCACACCGTGTAACTAATTTAACGCAACTGTAAATAAACAGGAATCCAATATGGAATCATTCATAGCTTCGTTTCCCCCTGCTTCTTGTGTGCATGCAGCTAAGCACATCAAACAAGTGTGCTTAATTGCTTTTCGCTTTCATAGCATTTCAGATCTAACAATCAACAGTGTGCAGGAGAGAGGGATAGAGAAAGAGAGAGAGAGAGAGACTCAATCAAGAGAATTACAGGAGGCAAACCCTTGTCATTATTGCTTTTCTTCCATCCTGAGGAGGATCGGCGTGGTGAGGTGGGGGTGGGGTGTGGGTGCGGGTGCGGGTGGGGTGAGGTGGGTGTGGGTGCTGGAGTGGGGTGCGTGTGAATGCCTCTTGGCAGGTGTTTTTCCCTCGTTATCTCTGATCACCCCAGAGGTCTCCATGTACAGTAACATGCAAAGCAGGGACTCAGTGCTAGTATGATAGCTTGACAGAGCTGGTCAGGAAGTGGACAGTAGACTGCACCAAGCAGAGGAGCCCTGAGGGAGCCGTCTGCCAGCCACCCCAGTACATGTGTGTGTGTTCATTAAGCAGACGCTGTTAGAGTGCTCCTCCTCTCCTCTCTTCTCTTCTCTTCTCTTTCAAACTGTTAGAGTTTGAGTGTGTGTGTGTGTGTGTGTGTGTGTGTGTGTGTGTGTGTGTGTGTGTGTGTGTGTGTGTGTGTGTGTGTGTGTGTGTGTGTGTGTGCAGCTGGGGGTGGCGGGGGTGTGTGGGGGGCTCTCTCTGAAGACTCTGAATCACTTTGTGTATCACACTGATGTCATTTTCCACTCTGTGAACTGGAGTCATTTAAAGCTGGAAAAGTGAAGCGATTTCTTTACATTCCCGCAACACCTGTGTTCATCCCGCGCCTTCTGGGTGACTAGCAGCAAGATGAATGTGGACATAAACCCCTTACACACTCACACACACACATTCACACACACACACACACACACACACACACACACACACACACACACACACACACACACACACAGTCATATGCAGTAAAAAAGAGAATGTGTTTGTCGGAATTGATTTGCATATGAGGCCGCTACATGTGCGCGTGAATGACACGCCTGAGGTCCGTGTGGCGGGATGATTTACCCCGGCCGCGTAATGACGCCCTTTTCTCTGCCTTCCCCGGGCCCATCTGCAGTAAACACATCCTGCCTTTGCTCCGCCGCTGACAAGTCATCCGTCTCCGTGGCGTCGCCGTGGAAGCGCCTGACACCTGAGTGACGAAGGGGCCCAGATGTTCATACCGTCTCAGCGTCTCGCGCGGGAATGAGGAAGCCAACAAGCCCATCTCAGCCTCTCACTCACACACACTTTTCCAACGCATGGTAGTTAGCCAGCGCCACTGTGGATGGATTGTTATTGAGACGTTTACAATACCGTGGAGCCATGTGAAGTAAGGGACTGTGTATGTGTATCTCGGTGGCATTCCACCTGTCTTTGCATTCCTTGCTCACTCCCTCTCCATGTTTAATTTTATATTTACATCACACACACACACACACACACACACACACACACACACACACACACACACACACACACACACACACACACACACACACTCACACACACAGACGTTTCACTCATCTATTTCTTTTATGACCACAACAATGCCCCTGTATTACTGTCCTTAATGGAGTTGGGTCTTCTCTCCTCCTCCTAGTACTGGCCATCTGTGGAGTGGTCTTTCTCTGTTCCCCACATCCCCATGCTAATGAGATACTTCTGATGGCTCTCCAAGATTGCGGCAGGGGTTATGGCAAGTGCACACGAGGAGTGGAAGTCTGGGGGTACCAGAATGTTCTTGAGTTGGAGTGGCCGCTGCTCGTTACTGCAAAATGTGTCCTACTGGCTGGACGTTGGCTTACTGCACAATTAGAAATTTCACTATAAATTTGAGCCAAGTTTATTATCTATGGACTACTATCTATTAAGTCTGCTTCCTTTTAAGTCTGAAGTCAAGTCGATACAGCAGATTTCCAAATGCTTGGCTTGACCAATTAGAATGGAGTGTTCCAGAGAGGCATGAGCTCACGGTGCTATGGATACTGACTCATTGCACCCTGTTCTCCTGATCAAAGATGCTACTGCACATGAACTCGCTTAAAGATCTCCGCTCAGTCAAAGACACTTTCAGCTGCCGAATTTGTAAGTCAGATAATGTTTGTCACAGGCGATTTAGTGGGATTTAATTTGTCTTTGTTCTCCGTGACTATTAATTAGTTGTTTTTATTTCTCCGCAAAGGTATTAAATCTAGACAGGTCGTTAGGATAAACCAGAGAGAATAACAAGAGGCTTTATCTCTAATGTGTCTTCTTTGGAGTATTGCCACCCAGAGATTTATGCTCCTCCTCTCTCCTTCGCTCCTCCCCTCTCCTCTCCTCTCCTCTCCGCTCCTCTCCTTTCCTCTCCTCTCCTCTCCTCTTCTCTCCTCTTCTCTTTTCTCCTTGTATCTCCTTGTCTCTCCTCTTCTCACCTCTTCTCTCCTCTCTTGTCTCCCCTTCTCTCCTCTCCTCTCCTCTTTCTCCTCACTTCTCTTCTCTTTCCCTCCCCCTGAGTTGCTAAGCGCTTTGACCCTTTACAAAACATCCTGGCCTCCTCAGCATCTTCTGTCAGAGCCGAGGTCTCATTTTGTCCAGATGCAAGTGCAAACTGCAAAATGAAATAAGACACTTGATTGCTGGAAACCCTTTTGGAGTAAAGAGGGCAGAGAATGTAATATATTTTTTACTATTAGACATGTGCTTCTGGACGGGCAAGGATTTGTCAGCCCCAACTATTACAGACTAGCCTATAATTCTCTATGACCAGGGTAATCGTTGGGGTAGCAGGGGCGACAGAGGGGGAGAGAGAGAACAAGTGAAAGAGAGAGTAAAAGAGAGGAACAGTGAGAGAGTAAACACTTGAAAGAGGGTGAGAGAGAGACAGAGAGAGATAGAGTATGTGAGAGGGGATTGAGAGAGAGAGAGAGAGAGAGAGAGAGAAAGTAAGCAGTATGTCGTTTCTCCTCCTCCTCTCATTTTTAGCCCAAATTGGTCTGTTGAGCAGAAAATGGCGCGCGTGTTTGTAGTATCTGACGGGGCTCCTCCTCTGGTGTCAGGGCTCCAGAAAGCGTTGTGTTGTATGGGGAATCGCAGGGCTTTACTTCCCCCTATCCAGCCAATGTCACGCCTGTCACATCCACTCTAGGCTCAGAGTACGCCGAGAGAGAGAGAGAGAGAGAGAGAGAGAGAGAGAGAGAGAGAGAGAGTAAAAAGAGAGTCAGACAGAAGCAGAGCAAGGAGACTAGAGAGGGGGTTAAGCACAGAGGGAGAGAGACTGCCATGTGTCTCAGCACCAACCTGCCACTCACCCCCTTCACACACACACACACACACACACACACACACACACACACACACACACACCACTACCCCAGCCCTCTGCCCTGAAGCCCAGTAAAAGCTGCTGTATCCCAGGGACCGTCTCTCTCCTGCCTGGCTGTGAAAAGCAGCCCTCTCTGGCCTAACACTAAAATATCCTCTCTCTCTCACTCTCTCACTCACTGTCTTTCTCTTCTGTTTTATCTCCCAGTTCATTGTTCTCTCTTTTACTATTCTAGTTATTTTCCTCCCTTCTCTCTCTCTCTATCTCTCATTTCTCTCGTGGGTTCTCTCTATATGGTGAATATTCATCTGTTCTTGAATTGTATGTGTTCAATGGTGCAGTAATGTAAATGTGTCTAGTTTTAAACCAAAGTGTTAAACCTCAACTGCTCTCTCTATGTTTTATTGGCATTACTCATGAAGCAGTGTTGCCAATGCAAACATATAACAAACCTATACAGATACAATATCTGTTTAAAAAAAATAAAGAATACAAATACAAATGATAATAAAACATAATAATAAGAAAAAATAAATAAAAAGAGAGAATAATAAATTAAACTTATGATATAATAATATATATAGAATTATATAAAATAATATATAAGTTATAATGATAAAGTATTACTATGCATACTATACTGTATATTTATCAATGTGCTATCATGGGTATTGATAATTGATAGAAAGCAAAGTATGTCACTCTCTTTCTCTCTTTTGCTCTGCCACTCATTCTCATGTGTCATGTTTGCTGTAGCAGTCTCTCACGTGCATTCCATTTTAATTCAGTTCAATTCAAATGTCTATATTGGCATGACAAATAATGTTCTGGTGTCATTGAAATCATAAGTAAACAGGATGAACAGATATTAGACAAATACCATTTCTACATTGTGTATTTCCACTCTTTCCACCTTCCCTGTCTGGCACTGACCACTGAATCTCTGTCCGATTTTCTGTGTCTTTCTCTCCGTCCTTTAGACGGAGGGTGTGGGTGTGTGTCCCTCTCCTCGTCTTCTGACTGCAGTGGAGTTTAATGGTGATAGCTGGTTAAAGGCCGGTCAGGAAGAAACAAGCGGGGCCTGAGTTAGGAGCGTTAGGGAGAGGGAGGGAGGGACGCCTGCTGAGGTAGACCATCAGTACCCTGAGGGACGCCGTGAGGGGCATCCTGACGGACAGACTGATGGACACTATGCCGCAGTGTGAGGATGGAGAGGGGAAGGGCTGCAGTTATGGGGATGAGATGGAGGCAGGGGGTGAGAACTGGTGGTGCATTGTCTCCTCGTAATTGAGATGTTGTGTGTGTGTGTGTGTGTGTGTGTGTGGAGGGGGGGGGGGGGGGGGGGGGGGGGGGGTGGCCTCAGTGGCGTGTAGTGCCCCAGGGACGGAGCTCCAGCAGGCTTGGCAGGGTGGCAGTGTGCTGCCCCTGCCTGCAATACGCTGACTCCACTCACCCCCGGTAAGTGCTGCCCCCCCCCCCCTCCCATACACTCACACACACACACAGACACACACACACACCAAACCTCCACAGAGTCCGCAGAGGGGGGAAGTTAATTGGCAGCATCTGCTGTCTGGGAGCTACGAGCAGGAAGCTCAACCCCTCACACCCCACCCTCTCATACACACACACACACACACACACACACACACACACACACACACACACACACCTGCACCCAGGCACCCTGGCACCTGGTGCCACCAGTCTGGCTTCAGGCACGAAAGAGAAGGAGAGAGATAGATGGATAAATAGTTGAAAGAGAAAAAGGAGGAGAGAAAAAGAGAGATATGGATAAAGGGACAGAGAGAATGATATACATAAATCAACAGTTAGAGAGAGAAAGGAGGAGAGAAAGGGAGACAATAAAAAAGAGAGAGCGAGATGAGTAAAGAGCGATGAAGATAGAAAGAAAGATAGAGAGACAGACAGATACATAAAGACAAAGAAACTGAGTGAGAAAAAGATAAACAGCAAGATGAGAGATAGAGAGAAATAAAAGAGAGAGACAGAGTGAGAGAGAGAGAGAGAGAGAAAAAAGAAAGAGCGAAAGAGAGCGCTAGCCGGCGTGAGAGCCCCAGCTGCCATCAGTGTTTGGGGGGATGTGGTCAGACAGGCTGGCGGCCGATGCCAGGCAGGGGACCCCCGGGGGACAGATGGTTTCCAGCACCAGGGCTCACGACTGGGAGTGGGGGGGTGGGGGGGGGGCACATCTAGCGGCGCCCAAACAGATGCAACAATCATTTCCATTAAGAATAGCTCCACTGAACAGATAGGAACTGGCAGCTCTGTCCATTGAGCATGGCACCTTGCTTGGGCACTGGATATTTGCTGGCACAGTCTGGAGAGGAGAGGGGAGGAAGCGAGGGAGCGAAGGACAGACCCACTAGGATATGGAGTACTTGCAACATATATACAGTATATGCATACAAATGGTTGTGTATGGATGCATCTCCACAGATTCCCAGACTAGCATAGCGATGATGTGATTTTTAAAGGGCCCTATTGGTGCATACTGTGTAGACTGTAAGTGACTAAGCATTAGCATGTTGTGGTGCACTGCGATCTCCTCATTGTGTTCATGTGTGTAGAGTAGCAGGGGGAAGCACGTTCCTTCACACACCTCGGTTTTTATCCTCCTCTGATAAGGCTCCACCTGATCTTTGCAAATCACAAAGTATTTCCAGCTCCTTTTGTGGCGCACTGAGGTCTCTATTATTCGTTTATAAAAACCAAGCGATCAGAGCAGTGAGATGCTTTTAAACCTGGTCATTATTTATGTGTTTTTTCATAAGGCCTCTTGGTCTTTCTGTGCACTTAAAGCTGCAGTAGGCAAGATTTTTTTGATCATATTTACTGAAACCAACACTATGCTCCGACAGAACAACATAAATCAGCCGGTTTTAGAAAAAAAAAAAACCCGTACTTTTAACTCTGACTGTCAATCACAGTCTGGTGCAGTCTGGTGCGCACTGACGAGCACAAACTCGATAAGAGGGTGCTGGTTGGTAGTGTGGGAGGGACATGTAAACATTAAAAATTTTGGCTAAGTCCCCTCAATTTGTCAGACTTGCCAACTGCAGCTTTAAGAAAAGGAGGGACATCACTATGACAATGGGTCTGTCCAAAACGGAAGGTAGCTGTCTAGCGAGTCACTTGGCTTAGCAGGCATCAAGGTACCAGCTACGGACGGCCTAGCAAGATAAGTAACACAGAACGCCGTTAGCAGAATACCATAAGGCAGAATAGCATAACATTGGACTGCATGAAGGATACATAAGCTGCCTTTAAAATGCAGCAAAATAAAGGTGTCTTAAAAAGGCAGCATCTTATAGGAATATTTGATTCGGACATGCCTCAATGCCTCAATGCCACTGATTGCTACCTTAGGCTGGCTGCAGACTGCTGGCGTGGCGTGAGCGTGGCGTGAGCGTGGCGTGAGCGTGGCGTGTCTGTGG
Source organism: Alosa sapidissima (assembly GCF_018492685.1). Lineage (NCBI taxonomy): Eukaryota > Metazoa > Chordata > Actinopteri > Clupeiformes > Clupeidae > Alosa > Alosa sapidissima. The sequence goes on along the minus strand of NC_055968.1, from coordinate 8,034,533 downwards.
CGGTGAGCGTGGCGTGTCTGTGGCGTGTCAGTTGCGTGGAGGCTGCGTGGCGTTTTCTATCTCTATTCACACCAGAAACATGTCAGACGCGGCACTGCGGCGGCCCCTCTGCCTATTACTGTAAACATCTCTTCTCTGTCTCTTTTGAATGGAAACGCTTCCAACACGCTTGCATGTCGCGTAAAAAATGTGCGCCGGTCCTATTTCTAGCATGCACGCGTTTTCAGCACGGCTCGAGCCTCGCCTGAGACGTGCGTGTCACGCAGGCGGTGTGCAACCTCTAGCCTGTTAACATGGGAGCCGAAATGAAAACAGACACGCCACGCACCTGACACGCTCACGTCACGCCCTCAGTCTGCAGCTGGCCTCAGAAGGCACCATTTTGCCCTTTTCAGACACAGCCAATATCTCTGTTGTACCCTAAAGCACCACTGTATCTTTCTTTTATCTGTGTGTGTGTCTGTGTGTGTGTGTGTGTGTGTGTGTGTGTGTGTCTGTGTGTGTGTGTGTGTCTGTGTGTGTATGAGAGAGACAGAGAGAGAGACTCAAATTGTGTTGTACTGGTAAGCTCATTTCCTATTACAGTGTATAGCTATGATAGTAATAACATGCACATTAACTTTGAAATGAGTATAGATGGTGCCCGGTCCTTTAGAGACTTTTATAAAGACATTTTGTACATCTTCCTAACATCTCATTCAGTGGGTAATATTCTGGTGCCGAGTGCAATTAACACAACAATGAATGGAAGTAAATGAAAGCACCACTGTATCTTTCTTTTATCTGAGTTGCCCATTAACTGGGTAGCTAACAATATGATGATATTCTCCTTGTAAAAGTTTTGTCTTTTGTGTAATCTTGTTGCAATCCAGTCTCTAAATCTTTGCTAACCCTTTTGATTGATTAACATTTTGGCCTTCAAAGTCCCTCCAAGCCTCATTCTGACACGTCGCTCACACACCTGACCCACTTTAGTGGCATGATTCTACAGTATTACAATGACGAGTGCTGTCATCCATCCTCACGCTCTAGTCACCGGGTCCCTGCTCCCTGCTCAGGCCTAACTAAGTCATCTCTTGCATCAGACTCCCAACACGTCGCTGAGGGCTGAGTGCTGAGTGCTGTAAGCAACACCTGACTGGACTGATGAGTGAGATCACTGTTTGTGTGTGTGTGTGGTGTGTGTGTGTGTGTGTGTGTGTGTGTGTGTGTGTGTGTGCGTGTGTGTGTGTGTGTCTTTGGGTGTGTGTGTGTGTGTGTGTGTGTGTGTGTGTGTGTGTGTCTTTGGGTGTGTGTGTGTGTGTGTGTGTGTGTGTGTGTGTTTGTGTGTGTATGAG
>NC_055968.1:8013196-8030696 GCF_018492685.1 Alosa sapidissima | reverse complement strand
TTATGAGTCTTATCAGACACACTCTCTCTCACTCTTTCTCTCTCTTTCTCTTTTTGTTTCACACACACACACACACACACACACACACACACACACACACACACACACAATGCGGCCCACTCTAAAAGTGTCCTGGCCCACTGAGTAGCTGGGGGGGAGGGGGGGCTGCAGCTGGGTGCTGTCTGCTGATGATGTTGCTGCTGGGACGCCTCAATGAGCTGTCTGTAAGCTCTGCGTACTCAACTCACCAGGAGCTGCTGGCTCATTGTGTGTGTGTGTGTGTGTGTGTGTGTGTGTGGTCTAATCAGGGAGCTGCTGTTTCATTATATGTGTGTGTGTTTTTGTCACAAACTCACACTACACACACACATGCTAAGTAGCACACCAGGGCATGTCTGTAACGTCATCATCTCAGCTTTTAACTACCCCCCACCACACACACACATACACACACACACCCTTACAGCATCTCGGTACCCCTCTTAGACTAATGCACACCTGCCCCTTTACCCCACAGGGGGGCTGTTGGCGCCCGTCTGGCTGGAGAGGTTTGCTCATCTGTTGGCGGCTAATTGCACCACAGCCCCCTTAACAGCGGGACTCCCTGGTTGCCCCCTGTGCGCTCATAAGGCGCCAGGGCAGGGCTGGGGTGGCAGGGCTGGGCTGGGGTGGCATGGGGTTGCAGAGCTAGGGTGGCAAGGCTGGGTGGATGGGGGGGGGGGGGGGGGGGGGTGGAGGGGGGCAGAGCAAACAAAAGAGACAGCCTGTTGACGACCTGGAGTGTTCTGGATGGGTACCCTTCAACGTCTGAGAATCAGTGCAGATGGGACCTGTTGGGATGCAGACGGGTGTGTGGGTGTAGGGGTCTGTGTGTGTGTGTGTGTGTGTGTGTGTGTGTGTGTGTGTGTGTGTGTGTGTGGAGGGGGGGGGGGGGGGGGGGGGGGGGTGGTGTGGAAGGGGAATGTGTGTGTGTGTGTGTGTGTGTGTGTGGAGGGGGGGTGGTGGTGTGGAAGGGGAATGTGTGTGTGTGTGTGTGTGTGTGTGTGTGTGTGTGTGTGTGTGTGTGTGTGTGTGTGGTGGAAGATGGACAAAGGAAAAGTGTGGTGAGTAGAGATACTTAGAGGGAAGCGTGTGTGTGTGCCTGTGCGTGTGTGTGTGTGTGTGTTTAACAGGGAGAGTCTGTTTTCCTCCATTTCCTGATGAACACATCTGATGAGTTGAGTTACGCTGATCACTGAGCAGAATCCGATTGGCCAAATATGGCAGGCGGCTCTTTTTTTCATGTGGCCATCTGCTGGTCAGCTTGGGTGTGAACATCCACCAAAAGATAGAGAAGACTTCCTCAACTCAACCACAGTGAAATACACCACAAGTTTTTTTCTATACGCACGTATACTGGATGCTAGCTGACGATGACTCACTAACTTAAAGTTTTAGTCTGTGGCTAATGAGGCTTCCTTCCTATATTCAGCTCTCGTGGGTGGTGAACAATAGTTTACAAACTAAACTTAAATTCTGTGATTAACGGTGCATGTGTTGCCTCATTTCTACATGCAAGTATACTATGTCTTTACAGATGATGGCCTGTTAACAGTTTAGGCGTAAGAACTACAGTGGAACTCTGTGATTAATGTAACGTGCAAGTTCTTCTCCATAGGCCAGCCTGCTGGATTAGGATAAAGATGGCCTGGACCACATGTGCCGTCATACATTTACGTAAGCATGTTGATGTGTGGAAAAGCAGAAAAAATGGAGGCCACTTGATGCTTCCCATCCTGAGCTGTGTGCCGTGTGTTTAAGCTGCTTGCGTGTGTGTGTGTGTGTGTGTGTGTGTGTGTGTGTGTGTGTGTGTGTGTGTGTGTGTGTGTGTGTGTGTGTGTAATAAGAGGGTTCTTCTCAGACTCTTAGTGAGGGAGAGTTTCGCCATCGACCTCTTCTGCGTAAACTCCCTCTTTGCATGGCGAGGGGCCTCTGGCTCTGTATCCCGTCACTTGAGACGAGAATAAATCTCATGTGGGCGCTGCCGTGCGATTTACGCTCCTCCGTGGCCCCTCGCTGGGTAATGCTGATGCTGCCGCAAACCACTTGTATTTTGATTACTTATTATGACCGCCGCGCAGCGAAGCGGCGGTCATTTAGGTTTAGTCAGATTTTTTTTCTTTTTTCTTTTTCGCATGTCCAAATTTCCGTCAAGGATTCTCGGGACACTGAAAGACCGGGGTCGACGAAGCTTGGTGGGCATGTAACCCCACATGGATAGCATGGAACCATCGTTTTTCATTTTGATCTGTAGCCCCCCCGCTGGACTGCACCCCCCGAAGGGAGGGTAGGGCAGACACAGTTTTCTGTGAATATCTCGAGAACCGTAAGGTTTAGGAGGACCATTTTTTTTTGTATGTTGATCTCAAGGGGCCATGTCAACCCATTCCATAACCACTCATTTCATGTATAGCGCCACCTAGTTAAACACAAAAAAGTAAAAATGAGGTGTTGTAATCGCAGGTACCTGTGACCTAACATAGTCAAAACTGCACAAAATTGGAAGTGTAGGATCATTATGACACTCTCTGAATGCACGCCAAGTTTCGCACGCACAAGGATTCCCGGGACACTGAAAGACCGGGTTACACGAAACTTGGTGGGCATGTAACCCCACATGGATAGCATGGAACCATCGTTTTTCATTTTGATCTGTAGCCCCCCCGCTGTACAGTTTTCTGTGAATATCTTGAGAACCGTAGGGCCTAGGATGACCAATTTTTTCCGTATGTTTGCCTCCAGGGGCATTCCCATTCCATGTGCACACATGTGCATAAACAGATACACACGCACACACATACATTCACAGTAATCATACGTATGACACATACTCACACAGTAGACATATGTACGCATGCATGCACATGCACAAACACACATACGCAGGCAAACACACAAGCACGCACACACACACACACACACACACACACCCACACACATAAACATAAACGTGTACACGCACACATGCACACAATTCAAGAATTTCTCAGAATTATGAACAGGCTTTATTTTTTTGTGGGAAAAATGTGCTGGACTGGGCGGCGGTCATATTTTGTACCGCTCTGCGGTACATCTAGTTTTCATATATTTAATGACGCCGTAAAAAGACAGGGGTCTGAGCTCGAGTAGAAGCCTCTGAACTGAATGCGAAATTAGCCGCTGTGTGTGCGTGCCTCTGCGTATGTCTGAAATGTTACCACCCATCTGCTCCCTTTCTCTGTGTATCACTTTCTGAGGATTAGATCGAGTCTGAGCTTGATCAGAAGGTAGAGAGGAACATCAAGCAGTTGAAGGTCAAAGGTCATGCGATTATTGATCGTCTGCTCGTGCTTGGACCTCTCTAGACTCTCCAGTCCTATTTTGTGTTTTTTGTTCTGCTTGCCAACAGCACTCTCCCCTCTCTTAAATAGCAAATGTTTTGTAAGGAATCTCACTCTGGAGGCAAACTGGGTTTTTTTTTTATAATCCCATCATTTGTCTGCACTAACTTCATTCTGGGAATACGACTTCTTGTTCTGTCTCTTTCTCTCTCTCTCTCTCTCTTTCTCTCTTTCTCTCTCTCTCTCTCTCACTTCCCGCTCCTCTTTACAAGAAAAGACACACACCACTGCATTAGATTGCCCCCTGTGCTATCCGCCAATATCACCCCAGTGTCTGGGAATGGATTCCGAGCCTTTTCCAGTCTCCATCTCCACCATGCGTAGCAGGAGTCGTAAAGGCATTAGATGGGAATATAGAAGCCGGAGCAATCCCTCCAATTACTCAGGGGGACATCCACTTTATGATTTCTGCCCTAATGACCCCGTGATTTAGAGTCGGTGCCGCACTGAGCACGACTACAGCCGTGTCCCGCAGCATTTATGGAAGCTGAGGGCCACAGATCGTCGCCCGTCTTTTGTAGCCAAAACTGCGCAAAGCCCAGACCTTTTACAAGAGCAAACGCCAGACCAGCGCAGTGTTGTGTAGTCTTTGTGTTAACTGTTACTGGCCCTTTTTCTTTGATTGGTGTTTTTATTGCTACTGATTAACGCTTCTGTTTAAGCTTTAAGACGTGCTTCAGGCCAGTGTAAAGAGCAGGGTACACACGTCGTACATGCATGTTTATTTATGCGTCTAATAGGTACTGCTAATAAGTCTTCTATCATATTAGCAGGACTTTTGATTACCTCAGTCATTTAGCATGTTAGGTATGAACGCAGTTTTGAGTTTCACATAAGTCATACCATACGGGTCCTTTATTTTACTGGCTCCAGTGAGGTGTCTGTGATCTTGATTTTGTGCATTTGTGGTATGAGCTCAGGGCTCTCAAACCCAATACACTGGATATTGTTACTTGCAAAAAAAAGTCTAAACTTGCTTGCTCAAAGGAAATTGATAAAAAAAAATTAAAAAAATCAGGATATTAAAAAATAGGCAGTCAGATTATGGATGTCTGGCTTGTCAGTAAACTGTCTGCAAATGCTCTTTGTGACGATGTCATATACGGCTTCATGACCACGCCATATAATAGCACATCAGAAAGAGGGAGCTACACATGCAGCCATTTGATGGCTGTGAATATGCAACAAATTAAAATGGCAATCCAGACACTAAATAGTATTCAAATGTACCAGAACACATGGGCAGCCAAATGACAAAGCCAGGCAGGTTGCTTAGTAACAGTGCCACTGGATTGCCGTTTCGCAGTCTGATTTACCTCCCAGACGATAGATACATCAAACACGCACACACACAAACACACACACACACACACAGACACACACACACACACACACACACACAAATATGCACACATAAGTGGGAGGGCCACTTGACAGTTTTCAGATCATTCTAGAACTATTTTCTGCCTGGATTGTTATGCAAAGCGAAAGAAGCCACACCACGTTTGAACAACAGGGAAATTGCCACAATATGCCCATGTTGCAATGAAGAGGCTGCGAGAAGCATACAGCTAGATAGAGCCTACTTCAAAATTTGGGTATTATCATTGTATTAAAATGTTATTCAACATTTCTCTCGAAATTTTTCTCTATCAGTTTTTTTTTTCCCGTTCTCTCCTTTTTTCCCCCCATCCTGCCTTATTTGGAACTGCTCTTCCATTTGTCCAGAGCTGAGGCGTAGAGGAATTGTGTCACTTGACAGTTTTATGCACATATTTTAAGCCATTTAACCTTCACAACATTAAGCGCTTGACAGGCTCTGCTTTGACAGGACCGAAGAGGGAAGAGCGAAGGAGCAGAGAGGGAGGGAGGGAGAGAGGGAGGGAAGGGGAGAAGAGGAAGAAGAAGAGAAGCCTATGACTGAGGTGACCTCTACGCTTGATTGATTTGAGAATATAGACAAGATGTCTGGGGTTTGAAAGCTACCAATTTTTATCCCTCATCTCGGGGACTTCAGTGCGGCAGACGGTGTGGAAATCAAAGCCCTTTCGTGTAGCTGCTCACTCACTCGCTCGCTCGCTCACCGAGTTGAAAAGCAGCACCGATGGAGAGTGACACCTCTGGTGAGGGCCCCCAGCTTTTTAGCCAGTGGGCAGGGGAAGAGCCGAGCCGCGCCGCACCAAGACTGGTCGTGCCGATCCAGAGCTGTCCCGCCGGCAGCACCGTCACTCAGGAAGCGCTCACCAGCTGCAGTGTCAACAGCCTCCACCATCAGGCCCTCTCCCAGGAAGAGCCCATTTGACATGTGTTTTTGAAAATTAGATGGTGGCTGCTGTTTGCATGTGTAACCTGCGTTGTGTTGAACCTGCGCGATTATTCAGCCCTGCACACGCCCGGACTCGAACCCGCGAAACAGCAGCACCTTGGATCGGGAGGCGAGCGCGCTAACAATGTAGCCAATAGCCCAGGCTACTGGCTCGCATGCCAGCAGCACTCTTGAGGCGTCGGGGAGTGAGGTTTACCAACGTTCCACAAGCACAGCTAAGCTAGCTGGCATCCGTTACACTCACCCCCCTAAACCTCACTCCCGATCCGGGTCACGGCACCAATGTAACCTGCGTTGTGTTGAACCTGCGCAATTCAGCCCTGCACACGGCCGGACTTGAACCCGCGAAACAGCAGCACCTCGGATCGGGAGGCGAGCGCGCTAACAATTGAGCCAATAGCCCAGGCTACTGGCTCCCATCTTGAGGTGTCGGGGAGTGAGGTTTACCAACGTTCCACAAGCACAGCTAAGCTAGCTGGCATCCGTTACACATGTGCTTGTTAGTGTGCTTTAACCTTCAGTTGTGCTGTGAGAGGGAAGTATGAGGAATTAGCACCATCTGCTTATTTTCCCTTTTCCTTCCATGTTGTTGTTGTTGTTGTTGTTGTTGTTGTTGTTGTGTTTATCCTGGGTGGACTGGTGAGGTTGGTGGAGGGTGGCGCTGATGGGCACGGCTGGCACTGCTGGCTCGGCTCCTGCTGACGGGGGAGGCAACGGCCCCAGCGCCTGTGTGTGTATGTGTGTGTGTGTGTGTGCGTGTGTGTGTGTGGAGGCATGGGGCCGGTGCACTGTGGGCGCTGAGCTATGACAGCACCACATGCGCCAGCACGCGATTGTCCGGGGGCGGGCGATTTCCTCCGCAGAAGCACAGGGCGATAAATCTGTTTGGGAGTGGGATGGTGCTGTGAGATGGGGGTTTAGGGTAGGGGTGGTGGGGAGGATGTACCACATCCTGGGGTAGGAGAGGCATGGGGCGTCGTCATTTAGATAAAACAAATTGCCAGCAGTCATCAGGGAGCGGCAGCTTCTGCCCAGATAGAAAACAGAGCGGCCAGGCTGCAGTAGCCACAGCCTCCATCACTACTGTATACTGCTGTCACCATCCTCTCTCCCTCTCTCTATCTTTTTCTTTCTCTCTATCTCTCTCTCTCCTCTCTATTTCTCTCTCTCCTTTCTTTCTTTCTCTCTCTCTTTATCTCTGTCTGTCTCTCTCCTTCTCTCTCTTTCTCTCTTACTCTCTCTCTCTCTCTATTTCCCTTGCTCCCTTCTGAGGAAGAGTGCAAAGCTATTTTCTTTTCATCCAATGATAGTAAAGCATTGGAGGCGGTGGTGAGGGGGAGAGGGGCAGGTAAGGGGGGGGCAGTAAATTCCTATGGGGTAATTAAAATCGATAGCCAAAGACTCGCTCGCTCGCCAAACAAGGTCAAACGTGTGGAAGGAGACAGGTGAAAAGGAGACAGCCGAATGCCCCAAAGAGTATGTGTGTGTGTGTGTGTGTGTGTGTGTGTGTGTGTGTGGGTGTGACTCTGTGTGTGTGCGTGTGTATGCACACAAGTGTACGCCCCAAAGAGATAAATATATAATATAAAGCTGGGGAGGTGTCATCTTATTTCATTAACCCAGAGGGCGTGTGTCTAGGCACAGGGCCCTGCTGTTTCCCCAACTGCCTGCCGGGGTCTCCTAAGTGTGTGTGTGTGTGGTGTGTGTGTGTGTGTGTGTGTGTGTATGTACAAGGGCCTGCCTACAGGGCCCGATCTGCAACAGACCCCCTGCTCAGGCCAAATGCACTAGCAAGCAAAAGCACCTGAGGCAGTCTTCTCATAAACATAATATCCTATTTGTATGTGTGTGTGTGTGTGTGTGTGTGTGTGTGTGTGTGTGTGTCTTCATATCCAGCTCTTACATGTGGCTCTGTCAGTATCGTCTGTGTGTGTTGGTCGTTGGTTTGATTCTGATTCTCTTTTGAGATGTAGCATCCTGTTGTATTAGGAATCCGACTCCAGCTGCACTGAACCGTCCACATCAGACACATCAGTCCACACGTCAGCCTTTCATTCCGCATTAAACTCCTCAGTCTCGCTCTGCGGACGTGCCAGCCCTGTCCACTCTCCAATCCGGAGCCTTAATTGCCTGTTTGCGTTTGCTGGTTCTGTGCAGATGCCACTGTTGACTGCCCTCTCCTCACCTCCCAGCCTCATCCACTGACCCTGCTCTTCTGTTCATCCCTCTCTATCTCTCTCAATCACTCCCTCTTTTCCTTCCTCTCTCCCTCTCTCCATCCCTCCCTCTCTTCATCACTCCCTCTTTCCCTCCCTTTCTCCATCCCTCCCTCTCTTCCTTCCTCTCTTCCTCTCTCTATCCCTCCCTCTCTCCATCCCTTCCTCTGCACTGTACTGACACTCTTGGATGATACATGTTACTGGTGGGTGAGTTATGTGTGTCTCCTGTAAGGGGAAGAAGCAGAGAGGAGAGGAGTGAGGAGGAGAGGAGAGGAGAGAAGGTAGGAGGAGAGGAGAGGGGAGGGGAGTGTTGTTGACTCATCAGTGTCCCTGCTGCTCCCGGCGCTTGCTGTGTTAGCACTGTGATTTGGGAAACGAAGAGGCACCTCCACCCACCCACTCATCCATCCACCCACCCTCCCTCCATCCTCCCTCTCTCCCTCCTTCCCTGGCTGGGGGTGAGGTGGCAGCCTGTTGGAGCTCCATCAATCCACTGCTGGACCAAATTACGATGACACGAGAAGAGTGAGAAGTGCAGGCAGTGGCACGAATGGGGGCATGGGTGTGGTGTGTAGGTGGAGGGTCGCTGTGTTATTTGTAACACTCACTTTGACAACACTCTACACAAACAGTCATGCTAATAAAGCACCTTTGAATTTGGAACATTTAGTATGGAGAGAGAGAGAGGGGAGGAGAGGGAGATGGAGAGAGAGAGAGAGAGAGAGAGGGCATTTTTGGTTAGTTTGAGGGAGACCATTTGTTGAGGGGTAATAGAGTGAGATTGAGAGGGGGAAAGATAGAGAGAGAGAGAGAGAGAGTTAGTAGCCTACATATGGCAGAACGACAGCGAACCTGTGTTATGCCTAAACAAAATATCTACATGGCATCTCCTGTCAAAGAAAGATGAGTTGAGAGAGAAATGGTTGCAATTTATTTTTGAAAAAATACGGGAACTCTATGGTACCGAATTAGTGCTGCGTTCAGCGCATTTTGAAGGTGTATGTTGTCTGAAGGTGTATGTCGTCTGAAGGTGTATGTTGTCTCCTCGAGGACTTAAAATCTGCTATATCTGTAAAATATGACTGCTAATCCTCTGCAACCAGCGAAAAACATTAAACTACAAATTGTCTCCCGCGCTGTCTCCTAGCTAAGGTGTCTCAAGACAAGCTGAATCTAACCATAGTTCGCTTTTCCGAGGGTGGATAGCAAGCTTTCTCACAATGATCACACAGTTAAATCAAGATAACATGTCGATTACAGAAGGGTTTGGCTGTCACAATCGGTTGGATAGTAGGCCTATAAATCAGATGTTTTATGTAATGTAAGTGACATGAGAAGTCGAGGGGAGTGACTGAGTGAAGACATAGGCAACGTGCGCTTACCGCCTACTGTATGTTTTTGTGTACTACCAATCAGAACAAATCAGAACTTATTTACATATTAAATATTCATGAGAAAAGCAGTCGTCTCCTGTATCAGGCTTTTCTGACAATGCTAGAATAGCTTGAAATAAGCCATCCACGGCATTTCCAACCCAAATAATGTTACAAACTTGATCAAAAGACATCAAGGATTATAACTAATTAATGAAATAGGTGTGGAATGGGATCTTTAAAATTCCTTTTTTTAATCATCTTATAGATCAACTGTTGGCTACTGTTGGTAACTAACAACTAACTAACAAGGCTACTATATAGCTCTACCCCTACTGCACCCTAACCACATAGCACCTACATAGCACATAGCACCACATAGCACATAGCAGCACATAGCACATAGCAGCACATAGAACCACATAGCACATAGCACCACATAGAACATACTGTAGCACCACATAGCACATAGCAGCACATAGCACATAGCAGCATATAGCACATAGCACCACATAGCACCATATAGCACATAGCACCATATAGCACATAGCACCACATAGCACATAGCACCATATAGCACATAGCACCACATAGCACATAGCAGCACATAGCACATAGCACCATATAACACATACCACCACATAGCACCATATAGCACATAGCATCACATAGCACCTAGCACCACATAGTACATAGCACATAGCACCATATAGCACATAGCAGCACATAGCAGCACATAGCACCATATAGCACATAGCACCACATAGCACATAGCACCACATAGCACCACATAGCACATAGCACCACATAGCACATAGCACCATATAGCACATAGCACCACATAGCACATAGCATCAAGTAAACAACACACTACAGTGATTTTGAATGAGACAGACATTCGTCTACTCACCAGGTGATAAAGGTGGATGGATGGGGGAGGTCCAGCCCACCCTGCTTAAATGATTACTGCCCAATTGCATTAGCATCAGTGGTTATGAAGTGCTTTGAGAGGCTAATAAAGGACGTTATCTGTTTATCTTTACCTGTCTCATTAGAACCCTTTCAGATTGCCCATCGCCAGAACAGGACTGATGGTGCCATATCTCATGTCCTCTGTTCCACTCTCGCTCCTCTGGACTTAGGAAAAGGGAATTATGCACGCCTGTTGTTTATCGACTTATAGCCTTTAATACTATATCGTCATCTAAGTTAGTCACAAAGTCAAAGATCTAGGATTGAGGCTCTAGGATCCCTTTACTGCTGGGACTTGAGAGCGCCAGTAACAGCAGGGGCAGCAGTGGCATTAGTATTCTGCGGAGGCTGGCACCCTCTCGACAGCAGCGGCAGCAGCATTGGGCAAGCGGGCGGGCAAGCGGGCGGGCGGATGCTCAGACAGAAACTGCCGAAGCAGGACTAGGGAGCGCGGTGTCTCTTTTCTCCTTGACCAGGGGAGTAATCAGCTTGGCCTTTTCTCCTGCCCCCTCACCCCTCCTCATGTCCTCCACCACCTCCTTCTCTCCTCTCCTCTCCTCCTCTCGGCTCCACAAAGCTGGGCTAATTTGGTTTCGTTTTAATTTAGCTGTGCCCACTTTGGAGAGGCCAGCCGCACTCCGAGAGGCTGTGGAGCAGGGAGTATGAGTGGAGTGTGTGTGTGTGTGTGTGTGTGTGTGTGTGTGTGTGTGTGTGTGTGTGTGTGTGTGTGTGTGTGTGTGTGAAACATACGTGGGAAGCATACGGGTATGCCTTGCTTTGAAGATAAATGACCTATGTGTTTGTGGAGGTACGTGTGGCTGACGGCCCCTGTTTGGTCTGTGTGAGTGTGTATATTTGTGTGTGTGTGTGTGCAGTAGATGTATGCTTTACCAGATGGTCAGGAATGGCTGCACATTCACAGTGTCAAAGCACAATAACGGCATTGAAAACCTTTATACAGTGTATTGTGTTTACAGTAAAACACAATAGGGAATGAAAGTAGATAAAGCACTACTTCCAGCTATGACCAGACAGGTGCTGTAGGCCAGCACCTCAGCTGCAACATTAGTACAGTTCAATCACAATCCTCTACAGACGAGCTTTAAAGAGGAACATTTAAGAGCAGACACATTTCTCACATTCACATTTCTCTCTTTCTCTCTCTCTCTCTCTCTCTCTCTCTCTCTCTCTCACACACAACACACACACACACACACACACACACATACACACACTGCGACTGTCTGGCAGTGGCTGTGGGTATGACTGACTTCTGCAGTCCTGTGATGACTGTCTGGGTCCCCCATAAGTTGTGTCGTGACCTCACTCAGTGCTGCTGACGGGATTAGTCTAAAAAGAGCAAATTAGCTCCTTCTAAAGACGAGCAGAGAGAGAGAGAGAGAGAGAGAGAGAGAGAGAGAGAGAGAGAGAGAAAGCCGAGTAGAATAGAGCTGAGGGCTTTGAAGCTCCTCTAAACCAACTTTGACCCAGCTATGGACGAAGCTAAGAATCACCCAAATCTCCCCACAAAAACAAGAGCTCAGTCATACGTGCCCCTTACCACCAACCCACCCACCCACTCGCTCTCTCTCTCACACACACACACACACACACACACACACACACACACACAAAAACAAACGTTCATAGGATTTCAAAAAAGTCGTAAAAATCATAAAAGAAAGAGAAGTTTAGTTTCTGAGACAGGAAAGCCAAACGTCTCCACAGGGGCTCTCTATAAAACAAGAGCTCACCCCTGCCACCACCACCACTCAAAACACAAAAAGAAATGTTTCTAGTATTTCTAAAAGTGGTGAAAGGAAAAAGAGTGTGTGAACTTGTGAGACAGGAGAGGCTGTGTCCTGTGCCGGAGCTCTCGGCCATCTGTTGGTCAGGCACGCCTGGGGAAGAGCTGGGGCCGCCTTGCCTCCGCCTGAGGAGCCACGCTCCTTTCAGACTGTCACAACACACACACTCACACACTCAGAAAAAAAGCAGAGCGTGCCAGGCGCGGGGTGCCAGGGCTGTCCGGCGGCGCGACGGGGGAGTAGCCGCGCCGTCCACTGCAGAGAGCAAGAGAGTGGAAGACTCCGCCAAGGTCCCGCTTCAAAGACTTATCAACATCGCACAGCGCGGCACACACACAAACACTCTCCCCTGCAAAAACAACATCAACAAACAAACAAAGACAGAGGAAGATGGCTGACACGATGTTAATCACCAGGCAGACAGGACCTGCTTTTCCAAGGCGAGCAGGGCGCCGCTTATGGGATCTCAAACCTCAGACATATATGGCTGCCTGACGAAATGCAGTAACATCCTCAAGGCCAGTCCAGTGAGCAGACCGCGCTCCCGTGGCACGGAGAGGGAGGGAAGGAGAGGAGGGTCGGAGCGATTGTCTCTGTCTGGGGCCGTGCCCGGGTCTGCGTCCTTTCAGTGGGTCCCACGTGTGTGCCAGGGTGCCAGCCTGTCTGTCAAGAGCAAAGCTGCGCCACAGGAGTGTCACCACAGCCTCCTGCCCGAGCTCTGAGCTCTGTGTTATCCTGCCGCTGCCAGACGGCACCGCAGGGCACTCCTTTCTCCAGGATTGGAGTCTGGAAATGCTCAACTCATAAGAGTTTGGTCCACCACCATGCTCCTGACCGACTGAGCCACCTGTGGCTTTCACTGACCCGTGAGGCATCCGATCTGAAGCCATTATCTAGGAGCTGGGCTAGCATGCAGTAGCCTGAACAGTTGTGGGTTCAATACTCGAATTCCACCGTTGTGCCCTTGAGCAAGGCATCCTGAGTTGCTCTGAGGACAATGGTCCTTGTAATATAATTGACATGTGTAAGCTGCTTTGGACAGCAGCGTCTGCTAAATGAATACATGTAAATGTATCTTAACGAAAACCCAGAGACCACAAAGAAAGTGATGAAAATATTTCTTACAAGCTAAGTACCAAAAAAACATGCAAACATCTTTCGAACACCAACAGCAGCCCAACTACTAGCACTGATGAAAGATTGCTAGCATGAATGCTAACTGTCCTCTTATTGTTGGCAGTTGTGCTGTAAAGGATTTCGCTGATGTTAATGATGCTGATGCAACTGGGACTTTTATTATGGTCTCCACATCAAACAAGCTCCTGGCCACTCTCCTTTCCAGTCCAGAGAGAGAGAGAGAGAGAGAGCCCTCAGCGTCCAGGCGAGTGTCATCTTAAAACCAGCGTGTCCAGTACCTGGGCCCTCATGCCTGAGCTGGCCCTGCCAGGACCCATTGTGTACAGACAGCTGCACCTGAGGCTCTCACATCTCCAGCTGGACAGCAGCAGGCCAAGCACTGACACAAAGACCAGCCCAAGGCAATGCTTACATCGTCCAGCATCAAGACACCCCCCACCCACGGGGGCTAAGCTAGAGCACACACACACACACACACACACACACACACACACACACACACACACACACACACACACACACAGATAGAGTCAAATGTGTTTTCCTTCTGTGAGCTGTTGCTGTTAGAAGTGCAACTTTCATCTCCTAAAAGAGTATTTACCAGCATTTAAAAACACTGTTGTAACATTGTTTGTGTGCACGCCTGTCTTTGTGTCTGTGTGAATGTATGTTGGAGTATGTGGCTGACAGTCCCTGGTTGATCTGTGTGTGTGTGTGTGCATGAGTGTGTGTGCTGGTGTTTGTGTATACCTGCGTGTGTGTGTGTGTGTGTGTGTGTGTGCTTGCATGTGCGTGTGCCTTTCGGTGTTGTGTGTGTGTTTCTGTGTGTGTGCGTATGTATGTATGTATGTATGTATGTATGTGTGTGTGTGTGTGTGGGTATGTATGTGTGTGCGTTCCTGTGTGAGTGTGGGTATGTGCATTTCTGTGTTGTGTGTGTTGTGTCTGTGCATTTCTGTGTGTGTGAGAGTATTAAAGCGAGCAGCTGGGCTTTTTCAGACTGAGCTGCTGGCCGGTCTGGTCAGGCTGATGGAGTGGAGCTTGCGGATGGCGGCTAACAGCACACTGATAGCATCAGCATCTCCATCTGATCCAGACTCCTACGCCTGCAGTCCCCGTCTCTCATCTACCTCCTCCTCCTCCTCCTCTTTCTCATCCTCCTCTTATCTCCCCTTTCCTCCCTCCCTCCCTCTCTGTCTGTGTCTCTATCTCTGTCATCCCCCCTCTATCTCTCCCTCCTTCCTTCTCTCCCCCACCCTAATGTCTTTGTCTCTCCATCTTAGCTGGTGCCCATAGGGACTCCTTCAGTCATTTCCTCATTTGTTTCTGTTTTGTCTCATTCATCAGTGTGATCCTTTGTCTCCGTCCTCCTCTCTCTCTCTCTCTCTCTCTCTCTCTCTCTCTCTCTCTCTCTCTCTCTCTCTCTCTCCGTCCTCCTCTCTATTCTGCTGCTTATTTGTTTGTTTTGTTCCTCTTTGTTTACGTTGCTTATTTACCCGACTCATTAAAACGCTGGTCAGTGCGGTGCGGCACATTGAGAGAGGGCCCTTACTTACTTACTTACTTACTTACTTACGGCGGCGGTGGCTGCCATGGACTCAGTGTGTAAATACGGAGAGGATGAGAATTGCTAGTTTTGCTGGAACTCTTGCTAATTACTGCGGCAAATTGTGTCGTACTCATGTCGCCACAACTGTATTTTTAACATACACAAAGTCTCAGTGAGCAGTGAAGCACTGAGAGAGAGAGAGAGAGAGGAAAAGAGAGAGAAAAGAGGGAGAGATGGGTATACAGTAGAAGGAGAGAGGGAAAGGAAGGCATAGAGGGCTCAAGAGAGAGGAAAAGAGGGGGATAGAGGAGGGATGGGGAAGAGAGAGAAGGAGGTAGAGAGAGATAGAGAGGGTAAAACAGAGGGATAGTGTAAGAGAGAGAGAGAGAGTGGAAACAGGAGCTGTGAATAGATAGAGTGAGAGAGTGATATGGGAAATGGAGTGAGTGAGTGAGTGAAACCAAAGCAAAATGAGCGTCTATAGGGCTGGAACAGGGTTGCATTTCACATTGATCGCTCCTGCGGCCGCCGGATCATTTTCTCCACTCGTTATTACCTCCGCATGGGGTGGAGTGGGGGGGGGGGGGGGGGGGGGGGGCAGGAGACAGTGAAAGTAAATACCCCCTCTCCAGCTCTCTCACCAGCACTCCCAAACTCATCCCTGCTTTTGTGCCCCCGTTGAGGAGCAGAGCGGGGGGGGTTAGGTGGAGTAGGGTATTGGAGAGAAGAAAAAAGGCAAAAACAACAAGCTGCTATCCCATAATTACCAGTGCTGAGCATCAGATGTGGCCGAGATCAGATAATGACCAGAGCTGTCGGAGTTTATTATGTGCACAATGGGCCCTGACAGGAGGGGGATTATATGGTGGCCGACTGAACTCGACTACGGCACCTGGACTCAAAGGCAGGGGGCTATAAACCTGACATGGCTGAAACCTGTTCTTTAAAGAGCAGCACTAATAATAATCATTCTGCCAAAGTGCCTTGGAACATGTGTTTAAGGGCTGGTACTGTATAGACTACACAGCATATATTTGAACAGGAGGTCTGACCGGTTACTTGTTGGCCATTATTGACAATCTCCTCTGGGCTTCTCTGGGTCATTGTAGCCATTTAGCATAGTTTTGCATATGCATTAATGTGTGTGTATTTGTGCGTGTGTATGTGTGATTGTGTACATGTGTACAAGTGTGTGTGTGCATGCTTGCATGTGTATATATATGTGTGCCTGTGTGTGTGTGTGTGTGTGTGTGTGTGTGTGTTTAAAGTCTGGAAGGGACTTGCAGTGACTTTGCCAGGAGGGTGGAACCCAGCTCAGCCATTTCAAAAGTGCCATTGCAGCTCCCATTCCATAAATGCCAAATCCATATAACTGTGCTCAACAGTCACCCTCTGAAAACTGGAGTTTTTAAAGACTGATGGGTGGCTGCTGTGAACTTTAGCAAATGCCCACAGGAAGTAGTAGAGGGATTTTATATCACGCTCAGTACAAAAAGAACAAAACAGTGAGACACGTCCAACAGAACACTGACAGCAACATGGCGTTTTTTGTTTTGTTTGTTTCTTTGTTTTGTTTTGTTGCCCCAATAGAGGTCTGGGGGTATTGTAATCTGTCGGTCCATCTATCTATCTGTATTTGTTTGTGTGTGTGTGTGTGTGTGTGTGTGTCTACCTACATAACTACTGGTCCCAATTTACTGGATCCAGATGCTGTAATTTTTTCCACTCTGACATTGTGATATCGGGGCAAGGGACTGCACTTGTTTTTTTGTTTTTGTTTTGTTTTGTTTTGTTTTTCTGGGTATTTGTACATGATGTATTGCTGAGATATTTCCACCCAATGTGATCTGCACATCTCCACATCTCTTGCTGATGAGGTGGGCTTTCTGTTGTCATCCTCAGGCAGAGACTTCCAGCCAAGAACGTATACTACTACCGCTGTCCAGACCACCGGCGTAACTACGTCATGTCGTTCGCCTTCTGCTTCGACCGCGAGGACGACGTCTACCAGTTCGCCTACTGCTACCCCTACACATACTCCCGCCTGCAGCACTACCTGGCCAGCCTGGAGCGCAGGAACCTGGACTACCTGCTGAGAGAACAGCTGGGGCTCAGCGTGGTAGGTCACGGAGGGGAGAGAGAATGAACCAGTGCGTGCGTGACTGAGAGTTTGGTTGGCTACTTGGATAGCTTGGAGTGCTCAAACGCAACTACCTACAGAGAGACTAGCTGTGAGCCACAGGCAGAGAGAATGGAAAAATGAATGAATGAATGGACGGGTGGGTGTATGTATGTATGTATGTATGTATGTATATGAATGAATGGACGGGTGGGTGTATGTATGTATGTATGTATGTACGTATGTATGATGTATGTATATGAATGAATGGACAAATGGATGGGTGGATGGATGGGTGGATAAAGATGAGAATACTGTGTGTGTCTCAGGAACAGATGTAGGCTACCAAGCCAGCATAAACACAGCCTTTGTTAGTCCGCACATAAACGCACAATGTGCATTGTCTTATAAGTTGGAATTTACAAAGTTTTTACTTCATCAGGTAGTCACCACGGATCACTGCCCTTTAACAGAATTGGGGTGCCCACAACTGAACGATATAATTTAAACTTAAATGCCTACCACAATCTTAAATCCCCACCACAGACACCAACAGTCTCCAAATCTCATTCACCAAA
>NC_055968.1:8008196-8010696 GCF_018492685.1 Alosa sapidissima | reverse complement strand
TCTCATTCTCTCTCTCATTCTCTCTATCCTTCTCTCTATCCTTCTCTCCTATCACCGCATCAACGACTACAGAAAGGGAATCGGCCATAATTGTGATGGCTCATCCCCACCGAACACAAAGAGGGATCACAACAGAGCCACTAACAGGGGTGGTGTGTGTGTGTGTGTGTGTGGGGGGGGGGGGGCGGGGGTGTGCAGGTGTTGGGTGTGGGTGTGGGGTGGGGGGGGGGGGGGGGGGGGGGGGGGGGGGGGGTCTATAAAACTGCACTTCTGGGATATAAACAAATGCTTGAACTGCATATTTGGCTCTCAACCCTCCCTATACCTCTCCATTTTTCCTATCTCTCACTCTATCTCTCTCACTCTCTCTCTCTCTTTCTCCTCCGTTGTTATTTTCTGTTTTATAGTGCACAAATCTGTCACAGGGGGGGCCTCGTAAAGGCCGACACCGAGGCTGGTTTGTTATGATGCCAGGTGAACAATCGGGCGAGGCCCCACTGCCATTAGGAATTGTGTGTTGTTCAGTAAGTGTTTGTGTGTGTGTGTGTGTGGTCCTCTCCTCTTCATCTCACTCTCCTCTCCTCTCCTCTTCATCTCACTCTCATCTCACTCTCCTCTTCATCTCACTCTCCTCTCCTCTCCTCTCCTCTTCATCTAACTCTCCTCTCCTCTCCTCTCCTCTCCTCTCATCTCACTCTCCTCTCCTCTCCTCTTTCCACTCTCCTCTCCTCTCCTCTTTATCTCACTCTCCTCTCCTCTCCTCTCCTCTCCTCTCTTCTTCAGCTCACTCTCCTCTCACTCTCTTCTCCTCTCCTCTCCTCTTTATCTCACTCTCCTCTCCTCTCCTCTTTATCTCACTCTCCTCTCATCTTCATCTCACTCTCCTCCTCTTCATCTCACTCTCCTCTCCTCTTTATCTCACTCCTCCTCTTTATCTCACTCTCCTCTTCATCTCACTCTCCTCTCCTCTCTTCTTCATCTCACTCTCCTCTCCTCTCCTCTTATCTCACTCTCCCTCCTCCTCTCTCCTCCTCTCTTCGTCATCTCACTCTCCTCTCCTCTCTTCTCCTCTCACTCTCCTCTTTATCTCACCTCCTCTCATCTTCATCTCACTCTCCTCCTCATCACTCTCCTCCCTTTCTCTCCTCTTCATCTCACCTCCTCTCCTCTCTTCCTTCATCTCCTCTCCTCTCTCCTCTCTCTCCTCTTCACTCTCTCTCCTCTCTCTCCTCTTCATCTAACTCTCCTACTCCTCTTCATCTCACTCTCCTCTCCTCTCTTCTTCATCTCACTCTCCTCCTCGTCCTCTCCTCTCCTCTCCTCTTTATCTCCTCTCCTCTCCTCTTCACCTCCTCTCCTCTCCGCTTCATCTCACTCTTCCTCTCCTCTTTATCTCACTCTCCTCTTTATCTCACTCTCTTCTCATCTCACTCTCCTCGTCCTCCTCCTCTCTTCTTCATCTCACTCTCCTCTCCTCTCCTCTCCTCTTTATCTCACTCTCCTCTCCTCTTCACCTCCTCTCTCTCCTCTTCATCTCACTCTCCTCTCCTCTTTATCTCACTCTCCTTTATCTCACTCTCCTCTTCATCTCACTCTCCTCTCCTCTCCTCTCTTCTTCATCTCACTCTCCTCTCCTCTCCTCTCCTCTTTATCTCACTCTCCTCTCCTCTTCACCTCCTCTCCTCTCCTCTTCATCTACTCTCCTCTCCTCTTTATTCTCACTCTCCTCTTTATCTCACTCTCCTCTTCATCTCACTCTCCTCTCCTCTCTCTCCTCTTCATCTCACTCTTCTCTCCTCTTTATCTCACTCTCCTCTCCTCTATCACCTCCACTCCTCCTCCTCTTGCATCTCACTCTCCTCTCCTCTTTATCTCACTCTCCTCTTTATCTCACTCTCCTCTTTATCGCACTCTCCTCTTCTATCTCACTCTCCTCTCCTCTCCTCTCTTCTTCATCTCACTCTCCTCCTCCTCTCCTCTCCTCTTTTATCTCACTCTCCTCTCCTCTTCACCTCCTCTCCTCTCCTCTTCATCTCACTCTCCTCTCCTCTTTATCTCACTCTCCTCTTTATCTCACTCTCCTCTTCATCTCACTCTCCTCTCCTCTCCTCTCTTCTTCATCTCACTCTCCTCTCTCTCCTCTCCTCTTTATCTCACTCTCCTCTCCTCTTCACCTCCTCTCCTCTCCTCTTCATCTCACTCTCCTCTCCTCTTTAGCTCACTCGTCCTCTTTATCTCACTCTCCTCTTCATCTCACTCCTCCTCGTCCTCTTCTCTCCTCTTCATCTCACTCTCCTCTCCTCTTCTCTCTCAAATACCAATTAGACATCTCTCCTTACTTCCTCTCCCTCCCGTCCGTCCTTCCTTCTCCCTTTTCCTCTCCCGTCTTCTCAATCCTCCCTGTATCTCTCCTTCTCTCTCCTCCCTCCTCTCCCTCATCTTCTTCACCTCCTCCTCTCAGACCTCCTCCTGCTCCTCCCCTCCTCCATCATCTCCCTCT
>NC_055968.1:7989738-8002238 GCF_018492685.1 Alosa sapidissima | reverse complement strand
AACTCAGCCCAATTACGGAAGCTAATGATCGGCCAGGATGAAGCCCCTGCTCGCTATGACACACGGATGTTTATCTTTGTTTACTTGTTTTCTTTTTTTCCACTTTCCACCTAGTCACAAGTTTGCTTCCTAGCCCACCCACCCCCTCCACACACACACACACACACACACACACAAACACACACACACTTATACACGCTTTCTCTCTCTGTCTCTCTCTCTCTCTCTCTCACACACACAAACTCACCCACACAAACACACAAAACACATACGCGTTCACAAGCACACCCCTTCTATTTCTCGCTGGCTCATTAAACTGAAACAATTACACTGGCGCTGAAAGCCTGTTCTGCTGCTCAGTAATGGAAAGAGGCACAGGAAGAGTGGATGCATCACTGTCTGGAAGCTGAAGTTATTATCACGTCGCCTGATTTCCCTCCTCCAAACCCCCCCCCTCTTCCTCTCCTTTACTGTATGCGTTCCCTTCAAACTTTCCGCCGAGCGCCACACAACAAACACAGAAAGCCTCGACGCTGTGCAGCAGAGCCCCATCACTCTATGGAAACAGGATTCGGGTTACTCCTCTAAATTAAACAGCCAATATCCCCAGATAATTGCCTGGTTGCAGCTTTTATCAAACGCCCATGGTGAAGACCAGCAGCTGAAATAATCCTAGCTTACCTCAACACAGGCTGGTTTATCCTGCCGGACTGCACTGAAAGGTACAATTCTATTTCCAGCCCCATATCTAACTCAATATGAAATTGCTACATGACTAAGTGTGAGGGGGCTCCATGTTGAATCATGGCTGGGCTAATGGAGTAACCAGGCCGGTAGGAAAGGCCACGGATTGCTTCACCCCTTTGGCAAATTGCTTTATTGACAATTGTTTTTCCCTCCACTTGATGTTATTTATCGAGGCTGAGACGCGGGCGGCTGTACAGTGTGGGATGTGGTTTCTGCCTTGGCCCTGGAGTCACAGGCAAATAGTTATCGATAAAACACAGCGCCTTTTCAGAGCTTGCAACAGGGGAGTGAATTTAGAAATAAATAAAGACAGAAATGAATCAGGCGAAGGTAGAGGTCACCTCTGGCTTCACTCTGTGGTCAGAGGCAGTGACCAGGGAGCCTTGCATCCGACTAGTGTCTCAACACCGGCTTCAGCTATGGACCCTTTCAAGAGAGTTCCATTATCAGCATCATAGTTGGCCCCACAAGACTTCCTTTTTAACATTCCATATGTTATCTTAATGCAGAGGAAGTAGATTGGGGCCCAAATAGAACGTTCAAGCATTGTTTTTGTTTTTATTGTTGAAAGGGTCTATAGAATAGTGGCAAGACATAGTTGATGATTGGAAATGTATCTTGGAAAGGCAGCAGAGATGGAAGTACAGTAGGCTAATTTTGAACAGAGCTGTGGAGGTGGACGTGCATTCAGTCTGCGATTGGTCATCAGAGCTCATCGCCGCTACTCTAGTCAATGGCTGCAAATGCTTGCGCAGCGGCACATTTTTAAATAGTAACTATATGACTAAGTGCATTGTAACACCCTGACTATGAGTGTGTAACAACACACATGTGCTTACTGTACAAAAGAAGATGATATTGTCAGTTTTGTGAAAGTACAAGTGTGTCATTACAGATGCGTGGCATAGTTACACTATATCAAACGTCTACTTAACATCAAGTGTCAACAAGCAATTCCATCATCGCCAAAAGGATCTCATCAGTGGAGAGATGCTGGAGTGATTTTTTTTGTTTTGGCTGTTATTTGAAGCTCAGTGAAAACAGTGGCTGGCTTGTAGCAGTTCTGTCCTAAGCCTCACAAAGCATCCCTCTCTCTTTCTCTCTCTCTCTCTCTCTCTCTCTCTCTCTTTCTCTCTCTCTCTCTCTCTCCTGATTTTTACTGACTAATCTCATCTTTCTATTCCTCCATTTAAAGCAGCCAGGGAGCCAAACTAACTCAGATAACCCTGCATGTTAAATGAAAACATTTCCTTAGGTCAAACATGAATAATTCCTTCAGTGAGTCGTAGAAAGGGCCCAGAGCTGTAATAGCTGTAAATGTGAACTGATTAAAAACCCTTCAACATACACATTTGATGTCTGGTCTCAAGCCAGTCCACATTAAGCACGGGGGGGATGGCAAACGGACCTCTTATGAAACCAGCTTTGTCTGATCCACAGGTAGCTCGAGTTTGCATTTGCAGTATGTTATTTCAATTCATCTTGTTTATTTAGCTGTCTGTCTGTGTGTGTGTGTGTGTTTGAGAGGGGAGGCTGGGTTGTTGGTTTATATATCAGTCAGGACGTGCTCAAAGCTATGGAGCGACTCTCGCAGCAATCTACACTCTGAGTCGCGACGGTCGGGATCAAGCGCTGGATCCAGGTTAGCCGATCCGTCCGACTGACTGTAGTGCCTGCACGCCGTGCACACACACACACACACACACACACACACACACACACACCTCTCCTCAGCCGCTCCGGCCTGCTCGTGTGCATCCCACTCTCCCCCTCCCTCCCACCGGCCCCTGGCCCTCCACTTTGAACTTGACTTCAGAGGCCGAGCTAACGTGCTAATGAATGCTATAATGGCCCGAATGCTAGGCAACAGAACGAGGGCGGGGTGGGGGGGGGGGGGGACTTTCTGTAGTGCCAATTAGCCAGTGAGACTACTGCGTAGTCACAACCCTGTGCCTTCAGTATTGATGTGTGTGTGTGTGTGTGTGTGTGTGTGTGTGTGTGTGTGTGGGTGTGCTTTTGTCCATTAATGGTATAGGTGAATGTGTGTTTGTGTGGATGTTATGACACCAGTGTACTGTTTCCTGTCTTGTTGATAATGAATTGGATAAGTTTACCATCCATGTTTTGTGATTGTCTTCAGTGCAGCATCCTTGAACCACATAGCAAGAAACTTGCGGTTGGTCTTAAGAGTCTCTCAGTCCTCAGTAATGACACAAGTGAACTCAGATGAGGGAAATCACTTCATGAAGATAAAGCCAAACCTTATTACCCACAAGACAAGATGTTCTAAACATACCTACATCTCACATTTAATCAAATTAATTCCCCTTAATCTTCATACACACATGACTTCCCCTGCTCCCTCACCTCCCCCCCTTTCTGTTCTCTATCCTTCTCTCTCCCTCTTTATCTCTGCTCTGTCATTCTCTCTCTCTCTGCTTTCCATCTTTCTATCTCTGTCTCTCTACCTGTGTTCCTCTTTTTCTCTTGTTCTTTATCAAATTCCTTCATTCTCTATTACTCTCTCTGTCTCTCTCTCTCTCTCTCTCTCTCTCTCTCTGACAAAAGGGCTTGTGGGTCGGTGAAGCACTGGCGATTGCAGCAAATGGAGCCGCATTGTCAGGTGGAGGTTGGGGCCTATTGATGGAGCGAGACTGGGCGTAATTAGCAGCATAATCACCTCAGTAACTCAGGCACTGCTCACTGTCACACCCGGGCTCTCCACTCTACAGAGGCAGGGATAGAGAGCTGTAGGGAGAGGAGGGACAACAGAGTAAAAATGATGGAGTGATATAATAGAGGGAATTAAAGGTGTAGACAGAAGAAGAAGAAAGAATGATGGAGTTTACAGGGTGATAGAAATTCAAAGAGAAATGTATGGACTAAGAGAGAAAGAGAGTCAGGAGGCTGCATTGAAATAAAGGGCTCTCTTCATCTCTCCTCTCCTCTCCTCTCTACTCCTCTCCACTCCTCTTATCTCCTCTTCTCTCCTGTCCGCTCTCCTCACCTCTCTCCTCTCCTCTCCTGTCCTCCTCTGCTCTCCTCTTCTCTCATCTTCTTTGCTCTCCTCTTCTCTCCTTTCCTCTTCTCTTCTCTTCTCTTCTCTTCTCTTCTCTCCTCTTCTCTCCTCTCCTCTTTCCTGTTCCTAGCTCAGTTGGGCAGAGGTCGGGGACAAAGTAAATGAGCTGTTGAAAAGATTTGTGTTGAACCCTGGATGGATGTGTTTTATGCAGACAACTGCTGCAAGAGCTGAAGGTTGGGGGGGTGGTGGTGGTGTGTGTGTGTGTGTGTGTGTGTGTGTGAGAGAGAGAGAGAGAGAGAGAGAGTGGGAGGGGGCAGTAAAGCCAATGGCCCTAACCTGAGAGTAGAGTTGACTGGGATTGATGGCACATTTTACTGCTGTTCTTTGATTTTCGCAGTCTTATAGTGTTCCACATTCTATAGTATGGCATTGTATTGCCATGATGCTGCTGTACATGCTATATTCTATGTTATGCTACTGTTCAGGGGTGTGTTTCCCAAAAGCATACTGTAGTTAGCAACTACATTAGCAACTTACATGGTTGGAACTATGCAAGTACGACACAAGTGTTTCCCAAAACCATAGTTCCAATGAACGTTCACAAACACTATCGTAAAGTTATGTAGTTCAAACTACTCCTCTCGAACTGTGGTAGAAGCATATTAGAAGCAGAGAGGGTTAAAACGGAGCAAGTAATCAAGGATCTTTGGTAGAAGCATAGTTCCGGGGATCTTTGTGTCGATTTTTTCACTATAAATGCATCCAGGTTTCAGGTTGATATTTTACACTTCTAACCACCATACAACCGTATTTTTGTTTTAAGCAGAACATGTATTATTTAAAAGTCAATTTGCAGCAACGTGCACACAAGTCAAAGTTACACACCTGCGGATAATAATAAAAGATGTGCACTTTTGATATATATAATTTATATAGGTAAACAATGGTGAGAATATTGTAGTCAACATCTCTACTTTAGCCCCGGATTTGAACCTCTTTGACAGGTGGCTGTCATATGCTGCACATTGTATCATCAGCCTTAACACACTGCGCCACAGAGCTGAGGGCAGGAGTGAATAGTGTGTAAATAGCAATAGAGTTGCATACACAACTGTGTGTGTGTGTGTGCGCGTGTGCGTGTGCGTGTGTGTGTGTGTGCTGTGCTGCTTCCAGCATCTTTTCCAACGTGTGGCCACTTCTAACACATCTCTGGGGGGTTTTCATCCGCCGTGTGTGTGTGTGTCGGGGTGGGGGTGCGACGCATGTGTTCTCTCCTGGAGCAAAGCGGCCGACGTTTGCCAAGCTGAGCTGATCTGACTGCTAAATGTAAAGCAGATGAGGAGGAAGAGAAGGAGGAGGAGACACTGTCTCATGTGTGGCTCACACTGCCAGAGAGAGAGAGAGAGAGAATCAAGGGATAGAGAGAGATACAGGTTTGTGGAGCTTCCCAATGGCACAAGCAGGCATTCCAGGGACATGGAGGAAATTAGTGAGAGTGAGGGAGAGAAAGAGGGAACAGAGAGAGAGAGAGAGATAAAAATGAGAGTGAAAGAGATGGAAAGGAGAGAGAGATGGCGGAGCTTTTCAATGGGACAGGCCAGTAGAGTATACTGGGGAGATGGAGGAAGAGAGAGAGAGAGAGAGAGAGAGAGAGAGAGAGAGTGATGGCGATGGTGGAGCTTCACAATGGGGCAGGCTGGCACGCTGTACTGCTGCACTCTTGCCATAATATGATTTGTCCCGGCTATTGATACTCCAACATGCCCCCACCACCACACACACACACACACACACTTCCAATTTCCACGCTAACCCAATTAGCATCTCGTCAATAATGCTCAGCATTTCATTTTGCTGCTTTAATTAACAAATTCAATTTGCTCGAACCGCTGTGAAAACAAATTAAAAGCGTGCCGAATTAGAGCTCGCAGCTCCCAAGGATGTGGCTAAGGTGATTACAGATGCGTCAAATGACTCTTTTTGCTGTTTATTTATTTTGTCTGTGCGGAGGGGCACAGGAGACAGGGGCGCGGGGTCCAAAGCGCAGGGGTTTTGTCTGCCGTTCACATGACTCGGAGACTCAAGGAGGACAAGGAGACTCACCCTCTCTGCTTTGCTGTGATTCGTTCATTCATTCATGGTCATCCATTCCTGACTGACCCACCCTGCTTTGGGATGTTTGATTCATTTATTCACTGGCCAGCTCCATACCTGCTTGTTTCTTTCACTCTCTCTTCATTCACCTCATCTGAACAGACCAGTGTCCTCTGTAATCCTGCTCTCTCTCTCTCTCTCTCTCTCTCTCTCTCCTCTCCTCTGTGCAGTAAAGAGCAGGTATTTTACTTTCAGCTCAAAGCCCCTGAGCGTCCCCCCAAAAAAACAGCCAGAGAATCCAAGGCTACATTATCAATAGGCTTTAATTAATCTAATTTATAATTATTCTAATTAATATCAACATAAACATCAGATATCACATACTGTACATTAAGCTCTAAAGTTGCTTCTTTTGATATCATGGCAGCACAAAGAGAGAGCTTGAGAGTGAGATGGACTAGTGTGTGTGTGTGTATGTGTGTGTGTGTGTGTATGTGTGTGTGTGTGTGTGTGTGTGTGTGTGTGTGTGTGTGTGTGTGTGTGTGTGTGTGCGTGCGTGTGTGTGTGTGCGTGCGTGTGTGTGTGTCCTGCTATGGTCATAATAGACACAGCATGCATTCATGCATTCAGTGAAAAGCACACATAAAATCACTTAGCTGTTTTTCCCTAGAAAGGGTTCAGGCTAAACTCCATGTGTATTAAAATGCCATTAGTAGTGATTGTGTCACCTTAGGTTAACGCATTATACATGAGTCAGAGTACACATCAGGCCACAAAAGACACGTCCAGTGGAGAAATAAAAGCCTATTTATTTCACTGTTATCCAGTAGGAAGACGAAGTCTAATGCATCTTTATGATCCAAGACTCCATCTAAAAATAAACTCATCACTGCCATTGTGTGAACTTATTGCATGTATGGGTTGAGTGTGTGGGTGTGTGTGTGTCTGCGTACATGCTTGCCTTTGTGTATGTGTGTGTGAAGGAGAGAATCTGTCAATCAGTCACCGAGGCGCTTCATTGGAGCAGAACCACCCAGGAGAGTTTGTGCGAGGCGAAGAACGTCTGTCATATTATCTTATCAGCGGCAGACTTTGATGGCTCCCCATCAGACACATGTACCCCAACATCACTGAATTCAAAGCAGCCTGTTCTTTAAAACAGCCTCCATGTGTGACACTCCCTCCATAGCCACTTAATTAGCTGGAAAGGAAGCTCCGACTCGGAATGTGCGCTGACTGCTGGTTTCATAATCAAGTTTATAATGATGGTATTTTTTATATTATAGATAATTTATTATAAAGTTAATGGTGTAGAATTAATGACTGCAGTCCTCTCGGAGGCCAGCTATCAGAGTGACCTCAGAGTGATCCCTCATAGGAGTGTGTTTGCGTGTTCTGCAGGGGCGTAAAAACAGCGCTAAACAGAGAGCAGGAGTTCACACAGAGGTGTCACAGGCCTTATTGGCTGCCATCACAGATAATGATGTCCAATACAGTTGTCTTCATCTTTGTTAGGGCATTGTGGGTACACTGGAATGTGTGTGTGTGTGTGTGTGTGTGTGTGTGTGTGTCTTTACGCCTGCATTCATGCCTGTGTGTGTGTGTGTGTGTGGCCATGCAGAGCCATTCTCTATGGCTTGGGGACACGGTGAGGATAATCCCCTAACACTTTGGCGCTGTCATGTAAATAAGGCATGCTTCACACACATTCTCCATCACCACCTCTCCATCACACATACACACACACACACACACACCACTAATGAAATTAGCCTGCCAGCCACCGACCATGGTCACTGCATTGTCTGCCTGTGCTACTAAATTGATTTGTGTGTGTGTGTGTGTGTGTCATTGTTTTGCTCTTCTTTTCCAATTCTGACATTGGAGGGAGTCTATTGGCAGGAGGAATGCTGGAATTGTTTCCCTTGTGCCGATGATTACAAGGCGCACACGCGTCTTTCTCAGTCGGAGTGTGTGTGTGTGGGGGGGGGGGGTTGATGTGTTTACTGGAGGGAAGCGCTGCCCCATACCTGGGTGCGTTCCACGCCCCTGACCTCCCCGACCTTGTCTCTCTCTCCGTCTCGTCATGGTGACAGCTGGGGATGTGGCCTTGGGCTGGGACAACGAGTGTGTCACCATTGCTTTCCCTGGGTGAGTGTGTGTCTGCCGTTCTCCAGTCTTAAAACTGGGTCTGTGTCTGTCTGTCTGCCTGTCAGATAAAGCACTTTCAGACATACGTGTAAGACCGGAGGTTCTGCCGATGTTAAACGGTGGGGCCATATATCTGAACGACATAACCGGTCATATGGAAGTCCGAATTTAGCCGGTTGTTCTACTACTCCCCCCCTAGTATTTCCTCCAGACATTATGTAAATGTGCTGTGTCTGAACGAGGAGTAGAACATGCGGTTAAAATTCACACCTAGTGAGAGGGCGTGTTGGTGACGTTTCTTTCGTGCGTCCATGTGGTTAGATCTGACTTAAATGCCAGTGTTATGATGGAGTGGCATAGTGCTGTCCAGAAAATCTCCGACCTGGAAAGATGCAGACATCACGGAGCTACTGTCCATGAGGGCATACAACATTTTGATAGAACACCTGAAGGGAACGTCACGTTAGCCTACAACTGCATGGCAAGGACAAACGAATTCAGAAGACTGAATCATCATAAGCAGAAGGCGCTGAAAAGGCAGTAGCCTACAGCGACGTCGTTGACGACAATAACAGGAGTATTTAATAAATTGTTAGCCAACACGGTTTTCTGTTCATTGATAGCCTTCATGACCTGCTGAGCTCGCTGATATTTGCTGAGCATATATGCCTAGAGAAAATGAAAACGAAGAAAACCCAACTTTATTCCAAGCTCCTTACGTAAATGCGACACATGGGGAGAGGATGCTTTTGGAAAAAATAAACCATGAAAAAACGAACAACTTCACTGTTATTAATGTTAGTATTTTGTTTGTTGCTTAAAAACGTTGTACGACCTTGAAGTCTTGAGTTAGCCTACTGAATTGGCTGGTAGCCTACCATAAAGTTTGTGCATGCTCTCTCTCTCGAACGCAAACCAGATTTGGGGTTCTATAGCTAATTCTGGTACATAACGTTGAAAACAGATAAATGTGTTTATTTGAAGCACACATACAAATACTGTAGGCTAGGTCAATTTCAAGTGCGCACTTACGTGACTAGCCTACTTCAAGTATTAGCCTATGCACAATAGATTTCTCTTCTTTTGCCTACATAATGCATAGGCTACACTTTGTAAACAAAAAGCAGCTGTGACAGGCAGCGGCCGCATATATTCTGCGTCATATCTCGCATCTTGTGAACTCCACAAGCCCCCACCCCTCACTCGACAACCACACGGAGACTCATCATATCTGAATCATCCGAAGGGCAGGACCTCCGTTTGACAAACCTCTTCATATACTCCGGAGGTTATATCTGAAAGCGCTTAATTGTCTGTCTGTCTTAAGCCTCCAGCCGACCCTTAAAGCCTTAATGTCAACATCTGTGGAATTTGTTTTCAACACTGTGGAAGTGGTATGAAGAATTCCCCAGCGCATGAGAGTTTTTTCGCAAACCGCCTTTCTTACCCGCGTCAGCTGTCTCCCTCACCAAGATACGATTCTCTGAGGCTTTCCCTCTCTCTCTCTGAAACTATTCTTCATCTCTCTCTCTCTCTCTCTCTCTCTCTCTCTCTCTCTCTCTCTCTTAAAATGTTCCTCATTTTCTCTCCAATTGCTCCTCCAGCTTCTTGCTCTCTCTTGTGCATTTTTGTGCATCCGTCTGAGCAAGCCTTGAGAACGCGCGGGACGCCAAACAGGAGATTTAGATTGCTCACGCAACAATTATTGTCCCTTTTCAATTACACTAAGCAAGCAACTATGAGGTACGCATGGCTTAACAGTAAATAAATGTTTTCCCTTACCTGAATAAACTACACAACAAGCACACACACGCTAGTGTGTTCATTACAGTTCTTCAACATCCCTAGTCATGACAGAGCTGGTTGGATCACTGTGATGCGTAAGGACTACAATCAACACATGCCATGGAAACACTATTGAAACACAAAAGAGTATATATACTATACTAGCCCAACCTAGGAAGAAGTCATATTTGTCGTAAGTGCTCCCTTCAACACACACAAGTTTTTTGTGACTTTAGTTGGCCGGTTTTAAGTTTTCAGTTGGCTTTGTGGCCATTAATCTTCAGCTCCTAGATGGCCTCACTCACGGCCTGTGATCGGCTGGCACGGGCCTGGGAGTGCTGCTATCGCCACGGCGATGTTGATTGATTAAATCTGCGCTCCTCTTGATTAAGCAAAGAGCCCCGCTTTCTCGGCGGGTCCTCCTGCTCTGGCAGACTCAGACTAGCAGGCTCCCACAAGCTGCAGGCACACTCGCAATAACTGAATTAAAACATGTCCGCCACAAGCCCACATGACAGCCAGCGCTGGGCACGGTCCGGCCCTGGTGTGGCGCGGATGCGACAGAGTAAGGCCTGATTTGGTCCGGATTTACAGGTGCACACCTGGACATATTGGGCAAGGCAGAGGAGAGGAGGCCAGATCATTTTTCAGAGACTCAGCAAAAGACCAAGCGAATCTCTTTATTTTTGTCAGAATCTGCTGCTTTTTGGACGTTTAGTCTCTTCAGTCATCATAAATCTGCGCTGGTGAAAGCTCTGGTTTCACCATTGTCCCTCTATCTCTCTCTCTCTCTCTCTCTTTCTCTCTGTCTCTCTCTGCCTCTGCTGGCCTTCTTGACTGTGTGTGTGTGTGTGTGTGTGTGTGTGCTGTGTGTCTGTGTATCTGTGTGTCTGTGTGTGTGTGGGTGTGTGGGTGTGTGTGTGTGTGTGGTGTGTGTGTGGGTGTGTGTGTGTGTGTGGTGTGTGTGTGGTGTGAGTGTGGGTGTGTGTGTGTGTGGTGAACTGTTCTGCTGATTGTGCAGAGGTGCACTGTGTGCACATAGAGGCCATTGATCCCCCCCTCAGTAAACACCAGGTCAGTGCTTCTGCACTCCATCGACAGGGGTGGTGTCAGTCGGACACTGATTGAGCAAATAATGGGGTAGGTTAGCAGTGGGGTAGATGCATCGATTTCCTCTTGCGTGTCAGTGTGGAAGGTCGCCGTGTTCGAAGGAGCCAGATGGGCCGGATGTCAGGGTTAGCCGCACGCGGTGTCATATCACCGTAACGACGGTCGGGCAGTGTCCGCCCTGCTCACGGGCACTGGGGGGAGACCCAGGGGGAAAGAGGGGGCAGAGAGGAGGTCAGACGGTCACACTGGGGATGGGCTCGTCCAGGAAAGTTTCTCAAAGTCATCAATTCTTTATGTCAGAAATATGCCCTGTGTGTGTGTGTGTGTGTGTGTGTATATGTTTGTGTATGTTTATATGTGTGTGTGTATGTGTGTGTATGTGTGTGTGTGTGTGTGTGTGTGTATGTGTATGTGTATGGGGGGGGGCATAGAACGCTCTCCCTCTGTTCCTCTCTTTCAGTGTTTCACGCCTCCCTTTCTGTGAAAAAGAAAAAATATTTCAACCTCCGAAAACATTCATTCTCTGAATAGACTTAATATGGCGACTCAAACCCTATTAGAAGGCCATTGTGGCTCTTTTCACCTTTCCCTCTCTCTCTATTCTCTCTCTATATTCTCTCTCTCTGTCCTCCCTCTCTTCTCTGTGTCACAGCAGAAGCCGAGGGGGGGTGTTCTAGAGCGGGAGAGCCGTGGCCAGGGTCAAGAACATGGACTTTCGGGGTCCACCTTGAAATTGGAAGCGTCTGATTGACTGCCAGTGACAAGATTATGGAGAGACGGTCCTTTCAGCCGGCCAAGTTGCCCTTCTAATTGGCCTTTATGAATATTTAATGAAATCAAGATGAAATTCAATCAGGGCTTTTAACTGGCCAATGGAGGAGTGGTGTCTGTACAGGGACCGGGTGTAGGGGTGGGGGTGGGGGCGAAGGTGGGGGTGGGGGTTGAGGGGCCTCGGCTGAGTTATTAGATCTCCCTCCGATCTGAGAAAGAGAAGAGGAGAGAGGAGAAGAGGAGTGGAGAGCAGAAGAGAGGAGAGGAGAGGAGGGTAGCCACTTTGGCTGGAGACGCAGGTGGCCGGCTCGGACGTCTGGGACTTTAGGGGGGTTAGTGGGGTGGGTGGGGGGGTAAGAGGGAACAGGGCAGTGGGGTGCTCTCTAAAGGAATTAATCTTTCATTTGTTTCCATGTATTTTTAACCAGAGGGCCTGATGGTCACGCAAAACGCCGCTCTTCACTCATATGTGGCATTTCTCACACATTTCACTCCAGCACACACACGCTCGTGCACACACACTCACTCCCACTCAGTCAATTGCACAGGCCAATTGTTAAGCCAAAACTTAAGCTGGCAGGCTACTGCCTGTGGCCTTTGTGGGGAGACAGGGGCAGTCTCTCAGAACACACACAGATGCCGGCCTCTTTCTCCCACCTACACACACATACACGTGTATGTGTGTGTACAGTATGTCTGTATTCCACTTTACATGTTGGGTGTGCAGTAGCTTTTAATAGAAGCCGACATACACCTACAGATAAAGTATTTTTGTTTTGTGAATACATGCTTCACAATGCCCAGCCTACTGCATGACTCA
>NC_055968.1:7934738-7982238 GCF_018492685.1 Alosa sapidissima | reverse complement strand
TATTTTAACCCATAGGGACCGTTCGTTATTTATAAACGGGGCCACCGGAGGAAAATAGGGGAGGGTCATGTCTTTTTATTCTTTGTTGAGGGGAGGGTCACCTAACTTTTTTTTGTCTAGGAGGCAGGGTCACCCATCTTTTGTATTAATGAAAACAGCAAAAAGTCCAAGTGGCTTGTTTGATTGTTGATTTCTGTTGCCATATAACGTTCTCTTTCGTTCCATAGCTCTGTCAACATTGAACAATGAAAATAAGGGAGATTTCCCGGGTTTCTCACGCAAAATACGGAAAATGTCAACATTCGTCTCCATTAACTTTGGAAGGGTTGGAGCAACAAAGTAGCCTACTTTATTCACGCCTAACAGCCTATATCCATTTGGTCAACTTTATCCAGCCCTAAAAAAGTTAAATTTAACTTTGGTTTACTTGTAGTTTACCGTGTAGCCTAACTTTAAACATAAGGCCCTTTCACACTGGCGAAATCGCCGCGATTTTATGTACCAGAATCGCGGAACGACTGTCCCTTTCACATAGACCGAGGCGGAACGGCGGGACAAAGTGTCTCGCCAAATTTACTACCAAGCCCCCTAGACATTTTGCCGAGTTTTTTCGTTCTGGCACCAGTGTGAATGGGTCAAGGCGGAAAGGGGAATCTGGGCGGGCATTTCGATGCTATGTCCAGCCCACCACAGGAGATTGCAAAAAATCTAACTGATCAAAAGCAGCAATAGCAGAGACGGCACATTATGTCAATCTATAAATTCACAAAGTCTCCAGTCATTCAATGCCTGCTAGAGTTGACTGTAGCTTGGAATGCAATCAGTTGCCATAATAGGCTATCCTAAAATCCAGCGAAAAAACAAAGCATGAACTCATGAGCGTCTGTCTGCCCTATGTATATCCTCTGATTGTAATGCTTACAGATATCTAGGCGATATTTGTAACATTTGTTTTGTATTTGGCCTGTTATAAAATCATGTAGACCTATTGAACAATTTAAACACATTACGAACCGCAAAGTTGGAGACATGCATAAAGACATTGCTGCAAATTTAAAACCGGATTACTCTGGAATGACTAACTGTACAGGGACAGGCTTTACACCTTTGGAGAGGCGGTTAGAGCCGAAACTGTACTGTACCGTACTTTTGTCCTGTCCTCTGTCTTGCGGATGTTGCGTACTGTCTTGTGGCACTGTCTTGCGGAAGTTGCGTACTGTCTTGTGGCACTGTATTGCGGAAGTTGGCTAGTGGTATCAAAGATTCTAGACAGATCACGAACAAAGCTATTTTTTGTCTTTATTTGTTTCGTTGGAAAATACAATTTCAATGTCGGGATGTTAGGAAGACATGTGGCTTGTAGAAAGTGGGTTCATAACTTACAACGCTGAATGTAGGGCGACGTCTGGCCAATATTATTCTGCTGTAAAACATGTTTTTTGTTTATCCAGCATTGTCTTGCTTAAGTTACGTTGTGCCTGGCAGAACTGTCTTGTGTAAAGGTGTGCTAGGTGTGTAGCGCTGTCATGATGGTTGTCTCGTCGTGGAAAGTGTAAAGTTAGGTAAAACGCCAAATAAAAACACAAGTATCCGTTGTCGACCTCAGTTGCTTTGGAAATGTTTTGTTATGCCACCTAGGCCTATTAGGCTACCTTCCACCTCTTTCTGTTCTATTTGTTATTAACTTGTAGCCTAGGCTACTTGTAACCAAGAAATATATAAATCACTTTTTACTTACAACAAATAGCCTACGTATATTAAACACTTAATGTATATTGTTGATATTCCACAAGCAGCATTAGTTCAAGTTCAAGTAGTTTATCGTCATGCATGCATAAAGGGAAATATAATTAATGAAACTCCTTGTGCCAGCAAATTTTTTAAGAATAAATAATAATTGTTTAGATAATTATTATAGGCAAATGTGTAAATATTTAGGCATCTTACCAGGGGGGTATTCCAAGTACGAGGTTTAGTGACAAACCTGGGTTAGTTAACACAGAGTAGGTGGTAAACCTCCTAATAGAAGAGCTGTATGGCTTCATTCTCCTAACAAAACAATACCATAGGGCTCTTGTTGTAGAAGGTTTACCACTTACTCTGAGTTAAGTTACCCAGGTTTATCACTAAACCATGTACTTGGAATACCCCCCAGGTCTGTTAAGTCATAGGATTGCTTAACCAAATGTTGTAGCCATCCATGGGTAGATGATCACAAAAACAGACAACTGGACAGTTTTGGAGAACACATTTTAATTCTAAACATAAGAACAAAAAAGCTTTGTAAACAAAAAAGCTTTGTAAATCTAAATACGGAAAACCTTGCATGGTTCAGT
The DNA here is from genome assembly GCF_018492685.1 of Alosa sapidissima. Classification (NCBI taxonomy): domain Eukaryota; kingdom Metazoa; phylum Chordata; class Actinopteri; order Clupeiformes; family Clupeidae; genus Alosa; species Alosa sapidissima. The sequence continues at coordinate 7,979,902 of NC_055968.1, read as the reverse complement.
TCTCTCTCAGAACAAAATACACCATAAACTTAACACCAAAAAAAAACAAATTTCCCCAGTACACACATATAGTAAATAATGAAATGAAGATAATAAATTGAAATCCAATAAGACATAAATAAATAAATAAATAAAAAACTAATACATGAAAAAAGAATGTATAAATACAGAAAAAAACAGCAATGGTTGTTACTCCAATGCCGGGTGCATGGACATGAACCTCTCCGCCAGAAACCTGCAGAAACCCTCGTGGTTCGTGACAATGTTGATGGAAACCTTCAAATGCAAACAGATTTCAAATTGGAAATAGCATGAGAATGTAGTGACAATATGCATGTTTGGTATGGTTTGGTTTATTTATTCTGGAGAAACCACACTGATCATAATATGGCATGGCTTTTATATTCAAATTTCCTTACCTCAGGCATCATTACGTCGAGCACAAGGTCAACATCTATGATATCTTCATCACAGATTATGGCAGTCTGTAACATTTTTGCTAGTTTCCTGGACTAATTGGGGCCACAAAAGAGAAATAAATCTTAGAACAAAAACTTTAGGCTACTAATTGCATTCCTAATTGTATGTTTACTTAAAATAGTTGTTATTCATAACCAGTGCATTATTACTACATAAACTGTACAGTGTATTCATATCAATCAGTTTTCTATGCAATCTAATGCTTTTCGGATGTCATCTTCAAATTCCTTATTTGACAGTTACTGTTCATAAGTTTGGAGATGTACTGTTTTGCAGCGACATGCAATGCCGACTCTACAACTGTTGCACTTTCCAGCCAGTTGGTGTAATAGATTGCCCACTATGAATCAGTGACAATAACTGAAAGACAAGCAATCCAAATAGATGACTGATTTAGAAATTTAAACTAGGTAGCATTTTAACCTTTTAAGTTATTTAACACCATCATTACCACACTTATAGTGAGTTTCATCACAGTTGAATAATTTTGTATACACCTAAAACTGGTGTGTGCACAACTTCTATCAATGTAAATACAAAAAAAAAGTAAAAATAAAAATCAGGTTGTCACATTAATACCATCCAATCAGTTGAGCCAATTAGAAGGCAATTATTATGACATTATCAATCATTTGTTATTTAAAATGTGCAAAATTGGAAATGTCCTTGTTTGAGGTATCTTATCAAGTTACCATAGCACTGAAATATTTCACAGGTCAGAGAACATAGACAAATTTAAACTGTAAAACAGAAAAAAGAAAGGAAAATAGCAAACTCAAGTGTTGCAATATAAGCTTGTGAATTTAAGTCCTTGTGCTGTCCTTGTGTGAGCAAAGGAGTGTGTGTAACCTTAGCTAGTCGTGTCTCCTCAGTTGATGCCTTGAGCACAACTAACTTCTCAAACAGTGTTGCATTCAGACTATTTTTTATATATATATATATAAAATATTTTTTATATTTTATAGTTGTTTTGGGGCCTGTTAATCATTCCAGCTTGACCATGCAAGGGTGCCACAAACAGACAGAGACAGACATTTCGTGCTTTACAGTATAGATAGTTAGATAGATGTCATCACAGTGTTTCACAGAAAGTATTTTTAAAGTATTTTGAAAATACAAAAATACACAATACTGAAGTATTTTGATACAAAATACGAAGGCATTTTCATCATCTCAATAAAATACAAATTACAAAATAGTATTTTGTATTTTAAATACATATTTTAAATACATGTATTAGAAATACTGCCCATCCCTGCCCATGCCCAGCCATGGCCCAATCAGTGGAAACTGACATAAAGATTTGCTCTGCCCCAAGTGTGGCCCATACGCCGTAAAATGACTTATTGTTTTGTTATGCAAGGAAAACAAACTCCCCAAGACCAAGGAGATGGTTGTTGTGGACTTCCATAAACAAGCACTTATGTTATGTTATATTGTATTTATTTATTATTCACTATAGTACTTGGTCTGTTCAAGGCCTGGATTTACCAGCATTCCATCCTGCCCCGCATCCTGTGGCCTCTGCTAGTATACGCAGTACCCATTACAACTGTAGAGGCCATGGAGAGAAAGATCAGCAGCCACTTGCGAAGATGGCTTGGCCTACCCCGAAGTCTGAGCAGTGCTGCCCTGTACGGCAGTAGCAACACCTTGAAGCTTCCATTCAGTGGACTTACTGAAGAGTTCATGGTGACTAGAACTCGAGAAGCCCTGCAGTACAGGGAATCCAGGGATGAAAAGGTGGCATCGGCTGGCATCCAGGTGCGAACAGGCCGGAAATGGAGGGCAGTCGAGGCTCTGGAAGTGGCAGAGTCGCGACTGAGGCAGAAGGTACTGGTGGGGTCCATAGCCTCAGGACGCGCAGGTATTGGCTATTTCCCATCAACCAGGGTGGACAAGGCCCAGGGAAAACAGCGGCAACATCTCATCCAGCAGGAAGTGCGGGCAGGCGTGGAGGAAGAACGAGCCAGCAGGATGGTGGGTATGGGACAACAGGGAGCTTGGACTAAATGGGAGAATGTTCTGCAACGGAAGATCACCTGGCCCAACATCTGGAGAGCAGACTCCCTTAACATCAGGTTATTAGTCCAAGCTGTTTATGATGTCCTGCCCAGTCCATCCAACCTCCATGTCTGGGGCAAAGCAGAGACACCATCCTGCCTCCAGTGTCCAGGAGGGGGATCCCTGGAACACCTCCTCAGTAGCTGCCCTAAAGCCCTTGGAGAGGGGCGCTACCGCTGGCGCCACGACCAGGTGCTGAAGGCGGTTGCTGAGAGTATAGCCAAGGCCATTACTACCACCAAGAACTACAGCAAGCCTCAGTCAATCAGATTCCACAGAGCTGGAGAGAAGCCCACTATCCAAGCGAGGGCCAGGTCAGGTCTCCTCACTACCGCCACAGACTGGCAGCTAGAAGTGGACCTGGGCAAACAGCTGAAGATCCCAGCAAGAATAACAACAACACGGCTCCGACCAGATATGATCATTGTTTCTGATTCCACCAAACAATTGATCATTCTGGAACTGACAGTGCCCTGGGAAGAACGCATGGAGGAGGCTAATGAGCGGAAGCGTGCCAAGTACCAGGAGCTGGTGGAGGAGTGTAGGAGCCAAGGCTGGAGGACTTACTGTGAACCCCTGGAGGTGGGATGCCGAGGATTTGCAGGGCGGTCCCTCTGCAAAGTCCTCACCATGCTGGGCCTCACCGGTGAGGCAAAGAGGAAGGCCATCAGATCTGCAACTGAAGCCGCAGAAAGAGCCACAAGATGGCTTTGGATCAAGAGGGCTGATCCGTGGAAGAATGCTGCTGGGACACAGGCCGGAGTCTGATCAACTCTGGTCGGGTCGCCTGGGCGAGGGTGTCTGATGTTGAAAGACCCGAAACACCCAGTGACCCCAGGTTACATCACTGATGATGTGTCCCAGCGCATCAGCAAGATGTATCTTTCAATCAAAAGGTCTGTTCTCTTCATACTCCCATGTCGTGTAAATGACAAATAAAGTGTCTATCTATCTATCTATCTATCTATCTATCTATCTATCTATCTATCTGTCTGTCGGCCCAGGTGTGGGTGTTATTGTTTATCAAAGTGTTGGCTAAGGGGTTGCCTGGGTCCCCGGGCATGCACTGGCCCACACACTAACTGATCTGACTGAGTGTTGGCTGAATGTCAGCTGTGCTTGAACATTACTTGATAACAAAACACAAATCCAGAGCTACTACTTTAAAGCACAAGTCATCTTTATTAAAAATTCTAACAAACAACTTTGAAAATTCAAAAATCATAAAGCAAAGAAGGATTTTTACATGTACAATTTTATGTAAAACAATTTACATCTTTTATCTAAAACAAAACAAATAAAAAGGTCTAAGATACATACATACATACATGTACAATGATTCAAAGACATAAATGATTCTACATAATAATAATAATAATAATAATAATAATCATAATAACAATAACAATAACAATAACAATAACAATATGCTTAATTATAGCACCTTTCATTCACAGAATGCAGCTCAAAGTGATTCACATTTGGAACATTTGTCATTGGTGTCACGGGACAGTGGCTTGGTGTCACAGGACAGTAGCAAACTGTCTCAGGACAGTGTCTAGGTGTCACAGGACAGTCATCGGTGTCACGGGACAGTGTCTGGGTGTTACAGGACAGTCATGGGTGTCACGGGACAGTGTCTGGGTGTTACAGGACAGTGGCTTACTGTCCCGGGACAGTGTCTGGGTGTTACAGGACAGTCATAGGTGTCACGGGACAGTGTCTGGGTGTTACAGGACAGTCATGGGTGTCACAGGACAGTGTTTAACTGTCTCGGGACAGTGTCTGGGGGTTACAGGACAGTGGCTAACTGTCCCGGGACAGTGTCTGGGTGTCACAGGACAGTCATAGGTGTCACGGGACAGTGTCTAGGTGTCACAGGACAGTCATAGGTGTCACGGGACAGTGTCTGGGTGTCACAGGACAGTCATAGGTGTCACAGGACAGTGTCTAGGTGTCACAGGACAGTCATAGGTGTCACGGGACAGTGTCTGGGTGTTACAGGACAGTCATGGGTGTCACGGGGTAGTGTCTAACTGTCTCGGGACAGTGTCTGGGTGTTACAGGACAGTGGCTAACTGTCCCGGGACAGTGTCTGGGTGTCACAGGACAGTCATAGGTGTCACAGGACAGTGTCTAGGTGTCACAGGACAGTCATGGGTGTCACGGGACAGTGTCTGGGTGTTACAGGACAGTGGCTTACTGTCCCGGGACAGTGTCTGGGTGTTACAGGACAGTCATAGGTGTCACGGGACAGTGTCTGGGTGTTACAGGACAGTCATGGGTGTCACAGGACAGTGTTTAACTGTCTCGGGACAGTGTCTGGGTGTTACAGGACAGTGGCTAACTGTCCCGGGACAGTGTCTGGGTGTCACAGGACAGTCATAGGTGTCACAGGACAGTGTCTAGGTGTCACAGGACAGTCATGGGTGTCACGGGACAGTGTCTGGGTGTTACAGGACAGTGGCTTACTGTCCCGGGACAGTGTCTGGGTGTTACAGGACAGTGACTAACTGTCCCGGGACAGTGTCTGGGTGTTACAGGACAGTGGCTAACTGTCCCGGGACAGTGTCTGGGTGTCACAGGACAGTCATCGGTGTCACAGGACAGTGTCTAGGTGTCACAGGACAGTCATGGGTGTCACGGGACAGTGTCTGGGTGTTACAGGACAGTGGCTTACTGTCCCGGGACAGTGTCTGGGTGTTACAGGACAGTCATAGGTGTCACGGGACAGTGTCTGGGTGTTACAGGACAGTCATGGGTGTCACAGGACAGTGTTTAACTGTCTCGGGACAGTGTCTGGGGGTTACAGGACAGTGGCTAACTGTCCCAGGACAGTGTCTGGGTGTCACAGGACAGTCATAGGTGTCACGGGACAGTGTCTAGGTGTCACAGGACAGTCATAGGTGTCACGGGACAGTGTCTGGGTGTCACGGGACAGTGTCTGGGTGTTACGGGACAGTCATGGGTGTCACGGGACAGTGTCTGGGTGTTACAGGACAGTGGCTAACTGTCCCGGGACAGTGTCTGGGTGTCACAGGACAGTCATCGGTGTCACGGGACAGTGTCTAGGTGTCACAGGACAGTAATCGGTGTCACGGGACAGTGTCTGGGTGTTACAGGACAGTGTCTGGGTGTCTCGGGACACTACTCAGGACAGTACTAACAGGACAGGACATTTTTTGCTGCTACTGCTGCTGCACCTTTGGGTTCGGTAAGGTCTGCTGTTTATTCTGATATATGGTTTGTCATGTGTTGAGGTAAAGTTCGCGAAGTATTCCACCAAGATGAATGGGTAGGGAGACGGGCGCAAAAAATATGATTAAATTAAAGTTACTTTTCACGCGAACCGTTTACCACAACAACTAACCACTAACATCGTTTAAAAGCTGAGAAAAAGCTCTTTCGTGTGATACATGTGATGTCTGTGATAATAGGCTACTTCGCAAGTAGTTAAGCAAATTTGGGTGGGACAGAATACCTATACAGAGCAGCAGCTCTGGCCATATCGGCTCTGGCTCACATGATGTTGTATGCTTTAAATGCATTATCGCTTCACTACCCAACACGCGAACAAGAAAGAAAAGAAAAAAGAAACCAATGTGCTTATGTCGCGATGTCGATATGCCCAGACCTAGAGAAAAGACAGCTATGGTAACCTAACAATTAGGATTTGCTTTGCCTACACTGCTGTTTGGTTGTCCCAAACTTTGAGACGATCCATACTCGCATTAACTGAATCTTATCAACCCGAACTGCGATGTTCCAAAGAGAGTGACAGGATGCAATGCCTAATAATATCACTGCCTTCGGCATAACTGCTAACAGTGCGCCTAGGCCTACTGTTAAACACCTGAAACACCTGAGCTGCTGTTTTCTTTTCATGACGAGCACTAGGCCTACGCTTAAATGATTTATGACTGAATGGAACGTTGCGTTTTTAAGCGCCAGAACTGCTTATCACGTCGTGTGACAAAGTTTACACCAATCATCATCTTCTAATGTATCCTTATGTTGAGATGTCCATTCTCTTTGCCCTAGGCTATCATTTGTGCGCGAAGCATGTTTCAATTAAGACAATACACAAGCTATTTTTTATTGTTGTAATATTGAATGATTTCATGAATAAATTGTACGCACAGTGCGTACAGGATTACGGCTGGGCGGCGCCACTGACCAAGGCCACAGTAGCCTGTGAACCTCTGATTTTCAAAGGGAAATCACAGCAAACGCAAGGGCAACTCTTCTCTTCAATTTCCCTTCCAAATTACTTTTTATTGTCTGAAGAATCTAACATTCTAACAGCAACAGCAAAGCAAATGCAAGCTAACCAAAGTGCAGTCGGTTCTCCCGCCATGGTTTTTGAAATCACACACCTGCTGTATCTGAAGCCCCACACACGCATAATAAGGCCTACGACTATCACTCTACACGCCCCCTGTTGCACATCACAATTTAATTTACTATAGCTGATCCTGCCTTCTGGCTCCCCAAAATGCCGCATCATGTGAACAGATCAGCAGGCCGGCAAATTTTCACCTCGCTTTCAGACACAAAAAGACGGCAAAAAGACGTCTCCTCTTCCCGCAAATTTAGCGGGATCTCTGTGTGAAAAGGCCTAGTGTGCATGCTTAACATAAAGCACACTTGTGCTTCATTCATCCACACATCCAGCTCCTAACGTTTTGACAAGCATTTCTACCAATTGACCTCGTTCCTGCCCATCTCTAGCTTTGCTGTCTCCATCCTTTCTGTTTTTGTTGTTTGCAAAAAAAATATATAGTATTTATTGGTAACCAGCAACAAGTGCAATTTGTTAATCGCTGTCATTCTCTCTCCTGCCAACAAAAATGTGTTACGTTCCAAATAGCAGTGCGTAATTCTGCTTCATAAAGTTGAACAAATACATTTGGTCATATAAATAGCCAGTTTATGGTCTACAGTGTAGTTGGTAAGTTATGGTAGGCCAACTTGGAGTGAATATACAGGGTGAATTCTTTGTCTAGCTGAGTAGCCTGGCAGGTACGCACGTAGGAATAGCCTACGGCCGAACACTGCAAGCGCTAATGAATCGTGCTCTCACGACAACCACGTTGTTAACTTAAATAGGCCTAGGTTAACATCACTCTGAGTTCGCATTCAAGCAAGCAAAACGATGATTTGAATACATCTGTTTCACTGGAGGGGCTAGGGGTAACAACAGGACAACACAGAGACAGGCCAGAATGCAGGACTAATGTTATGAGAGTATTACAGTAATATGGGATATTCTACGGGAAAATATTAAAACGGCAAGACAGCGGGGAAACGTTAAAATGATAAACCCGGAAAAAGTTGGCATGTTAGTTATTCTTCGGTCCCTGTGATTATTTGTGAAATTGTGCAAACGGCCTTTTAAAGCCATTTGAGAAGGAAGGAGTGTAGCAAGCTCCCAAATTGACGCTCGTCTAAAAAATTGAGTTTTGGATAATGTTCAGCTTCGGCAGCTTTACAATGACTGAGGAAGCCTAGAGACGAGTCCATAGCAACAAGTTCATGTGTTGAATTTGTTATTACCCAGTGTGCTTTGTTGAATGGTCTCAATGCTTTATTGTTTTATTTCATGTGAATACTTACTAGAGGAGTAACTTTTCAAGTAGGCTAATGCAGTTGCAGGAAGTGTGCATTTAGTTTCCATGCTTATTGTGTTTCCACAACAATGTTAGTGAGTAAATCTACTGAAATGGCCACCATCTTGGTGAAGTGTGATGTGTAAGATCAGAAAGCAGAGGTTGGTTATAGGGCGGTAGCATATGTAGATGTATTTTCATACCGCGGAAAAGCGTGGGCGGAAGACATCGACAATTGGCCGGAGAGGGTCATGTCAGTTTTGAAAATGCTGCTGGAGGATCGTTGAAAATTATAACGCAGGCAGGGGAGGGTCATGCAACTCTTGATCGAAGCACTCCGGTGATCCCGTTTATAAATAACGAACGGTCCCTTATGAATGTTGTATGAGGGCATGTATATGTGCTTATGTGTCTTGTGTCCTAGAGCTACAAATGCCCTCTACTAGTGCTGTGTGTTACTGAAATGTTTTTTTTTTTTTTTTTTTTTTTTTTTTCTCTCTCTCTCTCTCTCTCTCTCTCTCTCTCTCTCTCTCTCTCTCTCTCTCTCTCTCTCTCTCTCTCTCTCTCTCTCTCTCTCTCTCTCTCTCTCTCTCTCTCTCTCTCTCTCTCTCTCTCTCTCTCTCTCTCTCTCTAGCAACAGCGCCGTCTAGACCTCCTGACCATCACCAACCCCAGTAAGTGCTTGATTCGTTTCTGTTCTTAGCTTTGCTCTATCTGTGTGTGTGTCGGGGTTCTCACCCTCCTGGAAAACATGGGTGGGGAAAAATCACTGAGTTTGAACAGAGGAAAACCCTTTCAGCCCTGGAGTCATAATAGGTTACAGAAATGTCCAGAACAGTTCTTCCAGTCAAGATATTTCACTGAACAAGTGGCATCCCATGAGTCCTGATATTAACATGTAATAGCACGGCTGTAGTGCTTGTATCCCTCTGCTTTACAAAGTCTGCTCAGTTTATATTTAGCTAGAGAACTGGGTTTTTTTTGTTTTGTTGGAATCCTGAGACAGAATGCAATAGATTTTGTTGAAGTCGCCAGATTTATAAGTTTCTTTCTGACAACATTTGGAAGACTCACATTGTGGCTATGTCTAGAGCAACCAACAACTGATTGGATAGCCATCAACAAGCACATTTGTCACTGAGAAACTAGCAACATCTGGCGTCAATCCATTAATTGCGTAACTCACACTAAAAGAGTTAAAAGGACGTTTTCATTTGCTTGGCATGTGAGTCATATCACACACCACTGTTTTGCTTCCCAGCCTGTGTTTCATACAGTCTAATTGAGTAAGTGGAGGGAAATGAATCTCCAAGTTAATTTTACATCACGGCACACATGCCCGCGCCACTGTGAGGTACCCACCCTGCCCGTGGTCATGCGGCGCGTGGGCACGGGAGCTCCCTGTGGGGTCCTGGCTGCAGTGGCCCGTCTTTGCTGGGGAGTGTGTGTGTGTGTGTGTGTGTGAAGGAGGGGGGGGGCAGGGTGCAGTGTCCTGTGGAAGCATCTGGAGGAATGCAAGCAAACTCCAGACGTGTGTGTGTGTGTGTGTGTGTGTGTGTGTGTGTCTCAACAGATGGGTGAGACAGAGAGGATACAGTGCCCATATGTCTAAAATATCTGGATGGCCTAATATGCTTTGATTAAAATAATGTTTATGTGCAGCACGTGGAGTGGGCTCATTTTCTTGCTGTTGCGTGGCATCTGTTCCTCCCCCCCCCGTGTGCGAGTCCTGCGCAAGACTATCACCGACCTTCACAACTTCCCACAGAAGGCAAAGGAGACACAGAGAAAAGAGAGGAGAGGAGAGGAGAGGAGAGCAAACCGCAGCACTCTGCCTAGGACACTACTCATGGTCCTACTCATGGTCCTACTGACTGGAAGCACACTTCTGGGGTTGACTAGATAGTGAGCTGGTGTTGAATAGGTGCCTCATTCTCTGTGCAGCGTATATAAGTAGCTCTTAGTATGCTAGTATATGAGTTTGAATACTAGATCACGTTGGCTCCATTGAACGTTGCCTACTATATATGGGCTTCCCCTGGAGCTACAGCAACTGTGTGCACCTTATGGACCAGTGAGAAAGGTGGAGATGGAACAATGTCTTAAAGGAAAAATCTGTTTTTTAGCACTTTAAGGCCCTTTTTCTGGTTTGTTTTGGATGAACTAGAGTGGTGGACACCGAAATTTTGACGATTGGTCCTGTCTCGACTTTTCTGACTCGTTTTGAATCGCCTTTGACTGCTCAGGGTGGCTGCCAACAGGCATACTGTAGTAGGCTACTCAAATATGTCCTAAAACAACCCTTAACGTTCATTTTCAAAACTGTGGAACTCACCGAGTGGTTAGTGGTGTTCGTTGATGTTCCAAAACAAGTAGCGTAGCGAAATACAGTTTCTGTCATATTTTATTTGGCATTTTGTAAAATCCCATTGATTTCTGTTGGAAGACTCATTGCACATTGATATTACTGCGCCACCGTCTACCGTCTTCAGGTTCAAATATTGAGCGGAAGTTTATACACGGTTGTGAGGTGTCTGAATAAATAGTTCCACAATAGGCCTAGCAAATAAGACGGCTGGAAATCATACATTGCGCCGATATATTTGCTTTTAATAGTCAACGAACTCCACTAACCATTCGGTGAGTTGCACAGTTTTGAAAACGAAGGGTTGTTTTAGGACATGTTTGAGTAGCCTACAGTATGCCTGTTGGCAGCCACCCTGAGCAGTCAAAGGCGATTCAAAACGAGTCAGAAAAGAGTGTGTGTGTGTGTGTGTGTGTGTGTGTGTGTGTGTGTGTGTGTGTGTGTCAGGGGTGACACTAATAACATCAAGCGTAGTGCGATCAGAGCTGTGGAGTGTGGTAGTGTGTGCCGGACGACGTGCTTCGCCTCTCTGCAATCTCCCGCTCACCACTGGGGTCTCCCCGGTTTCCGCCGGCCCGTTTCCCTGCCAACGCCAACCTCTTCACAGCCACGCCAGGGGGGCAGCATCCAGGGGCACTCATTAGCCCACCTCTCTGAAGAGCCAGCGGCCCCTGCCACCCCCCCACCTTCCTCACACACACACACACACACACACACACACACACACACACACCCCACTCCCACTTTAATTGGCCACTTGAGTGGAGCGATGCGCATCTGCCTCCATTGAAGCCTGACATTTTCAGAGCGCTGACCTTTCCCAGGCCTGGCACAACTAAATAATGATTAGTTCTGGCCATTGTTCCACCACAAAGCCGGACCACGCCACCCGCACTGAGCTCCGACTCGAGTCCGCAGAAAGCATCGCAGGAGAGGAGGAGGAGAAAGACGAGGGAGGAGGAGGAAGAACAAGGAAAATAAAAGTTTTATTTTTTAAATATTTCTTCACTTTTTTATCTATTGGCCTCTCTCCTGTGGAGAAAGAGGCTTTTTAAGAGACTTCATATCAACAGACTTTTTTTTTCCGTGGAAGATTCTGGAAAGAGGAGGATGGTAAGAGAGAAGAAAAGGAAAAGAAAAAAGGGGGGAGGGAGGGAGTGTGATAAAAAAGAAGAAAAAAAAAACTGACTGCAGACATCAAAGGTTATAGTCAATCTATTGATCTGACCGGGCCCATTCATATGGGTGGCCACCTTGCGGTGCGGTGTTGATCTGGCTGGGCTTTGGCGGGGCTGTGTGTTGTGGCCAGCGCAGGGCCCTCGGATCAGCCCCGTGACTGAAAAAGGTCAATTACATTCATGAGACTCGGATAGATGTGTGCAGCCCTCAGCTCGGCGTGGAGATAATAGGCAGCCCTCAGATCCCCTCTAATGGCCTGGCCATCTCTCCTCCAGGGTCTTCAGGGCCCCACTCGCTCTTCCCCTCTCCTCCCGTCTCTGTGTCTCTCCTTCCCTCCCTCCCTCCATCCACGTCTAGTTCTAGTTCTGTCTTTCCCTTTTTTTTCCATTAATTTGTTTTGCCTTTTTCTTCTCTCCCCCTGTCTTTCTCTTTCTCTATTCCCCACTTATTCTCTCCCCTTCTGTCAATCTTTCTTTCTATGTTTCGTTCCCTCTAACCCCCCCCCTCTCTTTCTCTCTTGTTCCTCCTTTTCTCTCATTGTGCCTCTTTCTCTCTCCATCTCTATATCCATCTCTCTCTCCATCTCTCTTACTCTCCATCTCTCTCCATCTCTCTCACTCTCCATCTCTCTCTCTCTCCATCTCTCTCTCTCTCTCCATCTCTCTCTGTCCTCCTGTGCTCCACAGCCGGCACTAAACTGCCCAATACCTTTCAGTTCCTCTCCATTTCTTTCAATCTTACAATTATCACGCTTGACACATTGGAAAACAAAGAAGCACTCACACAAAAGCAAGGCCTAAATGATTTGAGTGCTGTTGGGTTTTTTTCCTCATGGAAAATGTTAACATTTTGCTCTACAGTCACTCAGAACACCCTGATATTTAAATATTAATGGCTGTTTTCATGTGGACTAACATAAATACGTCATTATTAGTGGATCTGTTTTTTTTTTTTTTCATTTGTTTTTTGGTTTTGTGTTGTTGTTGTCATATGGTAATGAAAATATTTCTTTACAGAATGTGTGTTTGGCTTTGGTGTGTGAAAGCGGTGTATGCTGATAAGCCATGCCAGAGCAGGACGGAGAATGTGAGTCATTTGTCAAGAAAGGCCGTTCCAGGCCGGGCTTTTAGAACATGTCCAGGTTCTGGACATCATGGGCCTTTGTGCTCCCATGAAGGCATGCAGTGGCCCGGCTTTTGAGGGTTTGTTAATCAGCTGCTGTCCACTCTCGTGTCCTATATCTTCCGCTCTCTCTCTCTCTCTCTCTCTCTCTCTCTCTCTCTCTCTCTCTGCTTTCTCTCTGTCGTGACAAGGCTGGTAAAATGCCTGGTCTGGGTCCAGCACCTGGTGCGTCCTGCTGTTTCTCTGCCCGCCACTGGACAGCGTCCCGCTGGTTAGAGGGACACGCGGGGCCGCTGGCCCTGGCAGGGCCCTGGACACCGGGGGGAGTGTGTGTGTGTGTGTGTGTGGGGGGGGGGGGGGGGGGGGGCAGATGCAGGCAGCCACCGCCAATACCTATGCCAGAGGGATGTGTCTTAAATGGAACAGGACTTGGCTCCGTTCGGCACACACTGGGTATGGGGAGTGAATGAGTGTGTGTGTGTGTGTGTGTTGGGGGAAAGGGGGGGGGGGGGGGGGGGGGGGTTGGTTGGCAGGCATTATTTATAAAACACTATCAGGGCTTTGGATAAACGAGCAGCTGTGAAAACAACACTTCCTATTATTGCTCTAATTATATCCTTTCCCTGTGAATTTGCATATTTTATCTTGCTGCCCGAACTTCATTATTGGCGACTTTGTTATCATTCTGATGGAGGAAAGGAAGAGGGGGGAAAAGAGATGAGAGAAGAAAGAAAGACAGAATCTTTAAAGGAGCGCAAAGCAGAGGGGATGTTTGGCTATTCCACTGGCACTCTCTACTCTCTTCCTCTCTCTCCTCTCACTTTCTCTTGCCCCCCCCTCTCTCTCTCTAACGTCCTGTGTTGCAGTTAATATTTATTTTCCAAAAGGACACCCAAAAGCGTATCCAAATGAGTGAGTGCATGCTAATGAATTGAGTGTAAGTGTGGTAATTCTCAAGGCAAAGATAGGGAAGGGGAGAGGGGCGAGGTGGAGGGAGGTGGGGGGGTGCTGCCAGGAGAAAAAAAACATTTAGAGAGAATATGCTTCATTAAAGCTTTATTTAAAAACATGTCTCGAGCGCACCTCCCCTCCAGCTTTCTCAACAACTCAACGCCTGGAGTAAATATATCCCAGCCTTGCAAATATCACAATTTCACAGGCTCATCTCACAGCCAGGGTTTCATAGGTTTTCTGTTTCTGCTTACGTGTGAGGGGGAAATAACGTCCAGAAAGACTTTAAGTAGAAGGAGAAAGCATTGTGTCTGCATTGCCATTAACTTGTCTGTCTTTTTTCCAGGAGAGAATGGTAGCGGGGGGGGGAGGAGAGATATGCTTGGAAATGTAAACAACATTTTAACAGCCTCTTTTCTTTCGACAGCCGTGACAGCTGTGACAATTTCTTTGTCACCCAGAGCCAGGGTTGTTGTTGCTGAGCGCGGCGGATCCATAAAAATGTCATTTTCCCTCCAGAGCGCTTTGTGCTCTTTCCTGCCGCTGCGGATGTATTAGAAGTTGTGGCGGAGGCTTCCTTTGTAGTGGATGGAGGCGAAACCGAAAGCATGGCTGCTTTCTGTGTGAGGAGGTGGTGAGCTACAGGGAGCTCCTGTTGTATATATAGACTCCGCTAGGCTACTCGCCCATCTCTCTCTCTCTCTCTCTCTCTTTCTGTCTCTGTGGAGTGCAGATGTGCCATTGCTTCTTCTCAACCTCATAGCAACTGATGTTAATATGGTGTTGATATGGTTACCTGGTGACCAGGAGAAACTTGTTTGCAGGGTCACCTCATTAGCCTTTCCCAGCCTCGCTCTCTTTGTCTCTCTCTCTCTCTCTCTCTCTCTCTCTCTGTTATGTACTACATCCTTATATTCAAAAAGGCAGCCCATGTTCCACACCATCTACTACAGAGGCTTAAAGCTCACTTCTCTTTCTCTCTCTCTTTCTTCTAACTTGTGGTGACCCAGCGAAGAGAGCGGGGCCACAAGCAGGAGAATCCGAGGGTGTCGTTCGCTGCGCGCCTACGCTGGCACCTGTCTTTATCAGATCGCCATGGAGTTGTTGTGCGCCGTCGTCGTCACCCCCCCCCCACCCCCCCACCCCCACCCCCCCGAGGCGTCTGGGGCTGTTGTTCCATCCGACGATGATGAGGCCGTTGTTTACGGCGACACATTAGCGCAGGAAATGAGGTGCTGGTTCGGAGGCTTCCTGTCGCAGTCAATAAGGATTTAAAGCTTAGTTGCGTCTTTGCAAGGCTTTGTTGTCGTGCTGACAGAAATCGGTTGTGAAACCCCAGTACTGCTGGATTGGTGCAGAGTTGTTTGTCTGATCTGAAATAAGAAGGTGTGACACGCCAGACAGGGGAAGACTATGACAGAAAAACATTAATCCGGTGTATGGTAATCAGTGGCTGGCTCTTTCTGAAGGGTTTGTGTAGGTCACACTTTGGCCAATGCAAATTTTAACATCCCACTCTGTATTGCAATACACTATCTATTTCCCTCTAAGAATGCATCCCTCCTTTTCCTGCTGCAAAGAAATAAAATACTCCCATATACTGTTGTCTTTAAGAATGAATAAAGAAAAGCACAGAAATTGCAAGTGTCGGCCTGACATTGTTTTTTTTCCCCTGTTGATATGTAATTTCCCAAACAGCCCTCTTCAATTCAGTTTTACTTATAGCAATCGTATCATGGCATATCGGTGTCCATCAGGGGTAGATCAGTACCCTAGAATCCCATTCTAGCTGCGGCTGCCTCAGCTGCCATATGGAGCCCTGTGGCGTGTGAATGGTTAATGGGCAGCTGCCCAGCTCTGCGCTCCCTTCCGCTTGGCAGGCCTCGACAGGTGGGGACGAGCTCTGGCCCCTATTATCTCTCCACCATCACACACCTGCCACCGATGCGGGACCCCGGTCCAATTCCCCCAGCGCGCCACTGCCTTTCCATGCCACCTCCTGCCGGCTGTGGCACTCTCGCCACACAAATTAGCCATTTTAGGGTGAACTTCTACCTCCCCCTGCATCCAACACGGGTAAATATGTGGTTGGCTCGCACTCCGCCAGCGGAATAGGAGCCATCTCAAGGTCAACACATGTAATAATATGCAGAAAGCCCCCTGGACGCATTGCTCTGTGTTTCAGAATTGTTTTGATCTGACAGTTAACTCCCGCCACTCATCAGAATGTACCCCAAGTCCACTGCACGCCTCATTGAGCCTCAATGAGTTTAAATGAAGTGTCACCTGCTCTGGGGAAAGCCGATGCTACTATTTCACCGAGAGAGAAACCATGCCTTCTCGATCTTTATAAAGCATTCGCCATCGTCGCCAGCGCAGCGCAGCTCAGAAATCATATTTAGAGAGGCCGCCATATGGAATGCTGACCTGCGGAGATCAATACGCAATGCCCCAGAGGTAGAGTGGCCCTAATGAGGGGAATTGAACAGCCTGAAGTATGATCACTATTTCTCCAGCAGTCATTTGTTCTTTTAAGGAAAGATCAATGTCTCCACCGGATGACTGAAAGCACCCAGCGGGATTGCGAGGGGTGAAGTGGGTCGGAGAGTGGAGGGTGGAGAGTGGGTGGGTGGGTAGAAGGGTGATGGTGTTGTGTGCTGATGGTGATGGTGATACTGTTATAAATATTTCATGGAGGGGTTACACAATATAGTTTGCTCCCTGCTCAGGCTGTCAGACCGGTGAAGACTGTGGTGGGTCAGCCCGCATTAAGAATTAATGTCCCTCCTTTTGTTTTGGGCCCCCTCTCTTCATTTCACGGCAGGTCACTTTTTTTTATCGCCGGTCTAGTCTTCACAGCTAATTAGTAATTTATGAAGGACTAATTAAGAGGCAAAATGAAGCAACACAATCAAGACCTATGAAGAAAAAGTCTGAAATTAAAAAAAAAAAAAAAAATCTTGCATAAAGAGGGAATTATCTCGTCTTGATGTGGCTCGCCTCCCAAACACTTGCGGCTCAGTCATTGGTGGCGTTAACTCACCTTGCTGTCTTACCTATGTGTCCTCCATCTTAAACATATTTCTAATAGTTCTGCTAACTATCCTTGCATCCCCTCTGCTCTGGCGATGGACGGCTCTTGGCACCGACAGCCAGCCTCGGTCTGCCAGCCGTCTGTCCTCGGCCCGAGCCATTGCTGTACCACACCTGTGCCAACGTCTGTCCATCTTGCAGATTGGCACAGGTGGCCTGTTTTGATTGGCTGCATACAAATGCTCCTGATTCCCCCCCACCCCCCAGCATTGCTAGAGCCTCACTCTCACGATAACCCCCCCCCCCCCCCCCCAAAAAAAAAACTATGAACGTTGCCCAGAGAGGTCCAGAGCCCACCCCCCTCCTCTGCCAGTCCACTCACAGCCCAATGATGGCCGCTGAAGGCAGTCTCATCTAGTCCATCATTACTGTTAATATCTGGTGTCTTTTGAATGTGATGCCAGGTAATGCATTGCCAATGAAGATGAATGAGGGAAGCTGTGAGCAGCTAATTGCTGGGACATGCTGTCTGACTGTGTCTGAGAGAGAGACAGAATGAGAGAGAGAGAGAGAGAGAGAGGCAGTGCTGCCAGGCCAGACCAAAAGCCTCTTATACTCACCTCAGCTTGTGTTACAGGCACGCATGTAAGAGAGTTTACATTAATCGCTACAACCATAAAATGGGTGCTTTTTTAACAAATGCTGATTTTTTTGTTAATTTTTAAAAAAAAATTTGCAATTGGTATTATTATGACCGCCACTAGCCAGAATACGGTTTTGTCTTTCTTCTTTTTTTTGAGAAATGATTACAGTCAGTGCATGTGTACACCTTGTTTGTATACATCACTGAACGTATAAATGTATGGAAATCTTGAAAAGAAACAATCCTTCTTTTTTCCTGCACTGATGAGGCATTTAAAAGAGTGTAAAGGTAGTCAGTACAAGCTGACTGCGTCTAGAGAAAGAGTGTCCCAGATAGCATTTGACCGCCGGCCTACAGTACATCTGGTTAAGATTCAGCTTAGACCTGGCAGGGCTATGTGCCTAGGTGGGCTCAGTCAAGCATATGGAAATCTGCAAGGCCTCAGCTAACAGCAACCTTGCATTGAAATGACAAAATCACTTACTATTTATTTATTGTTATTCTTATGATTATTAGTTATTATCAGTTCCATTTATGCTAAATCATTTTATTGTTTAATGAGAGTGTGGAGTTTTGTGCGAAGGACAACCAATGCAGGTGTTCCAACCAATGCCAAGTGTTCTGATAATACCTGTCATGGATCTTTGCATTTGTAATTATCCTGTACTCTTGGAATGGAGTCAAAATGTTATGTTTCATTGGTTACAAGTCTGAAAGCACATCCCCTATGACAGTGACACAAATGACTATTCAGCTTTTGGTTTCAAGCGTCTCTGAAAAAGAGAAAAAGGTTGTGATGTGCAAGTAAAATAATATCCTGCGATTACCGATCCTGCCCTAAATCACAACCAGAATATATCTTAAATAATAATATAGGTCTATATAATAATAATATACCATGGGTTTAAGAGTTCACTCTAATCACTCTAATTCCTGTTGAATAACTATTTCTATCACTGCTTTCTGGTACGCCAAAACTGTCATAAACCACATGAAGTAGAGCTTACCTATAACTGCAGGAATACACTGCAACTCAACAGCACACATACTTCACAAGCCTTTGTCACAAGTTGACAAAAAAAATGTCAGTGAAATGAAATCATAGAACTGCATGAAAACAACAACAGTTCCACGCCAGTTACTTTTCAATTACATGTTAGTGAAGCAGAACTAGCTTGCGCTACTGTTATCGACTGTGTTCCTCTCTATCAAAGTACGATAGAGAGCGCATCCTCTTGTTTAATCCTTGATTTTATAACAGCACAGATCTACACACAGTCAGGTAGCCTTTTGATGAAATTGGACTCGAGAGATGGAGGAAGATAGCTTAGGCTTAGGAGCTCACTTGGAATTATAATTACATGGCCAGGGGTGTAGTGGTAAAATAAGAGGTGGGAAAACTATGAATTGATGCGGTATCTGTTTTTTTAAAGGCATTCAGAACATGTTAGATGATGGTGGAGGTTATTGTCCAATGTTTATAACAATAACAGTGGTATTAAATGGTTCATAGAGTGTTGATGAGTGTACATATTGTGAACTGTGGATAATACAGTGTGGTTTTTGAATGTTAAAAGTTGCAATTGATGAATCAATGATTGAGAGGTGGATAAACTCTACTAAGAGGTGGATAAACTCTATTTCTGAAATGCAAAGGTGGATAAACTGATTTTACTTGCGTTTAGCCTCAACTACAACCCTGTACATGGCCTTATTGTAGAAGAAACTGGAGCTGCACACATCATTTTGACATAACTTTGTTAGTCCAGATAGAAGCTGTATGTAGTTGTTTATTTATTTATTTATTTATTTGTTTGTTTGTTTATTTATTTATTTATTGGATTCGTTATTTTAATTAGGCTATTGAACATTATTTAATGTGTAAAATGTGATGCATCCTTACATTTAGAGATTATTATTATTATTATTATTAATTGTAGCTATGCTACAGCTCCAAGTCTGCATGAACAGTCTGTATGTATCCCATTTGATTAGTCAGGTCTGAGAAGGAGGAGGGAGCCACACGTTTCCTCAATATGTGCACCAGGCAAAAGCAGATGAGCACAGAGGCCTTCCCCAATTCCCCTTTGTGTTTATATATTTTTAATTCTTTTAGAGGGAAAACTGTCAACCATATCCAAAGTGCAGGACCAAAGAGTAATAATGTATGCTTTAGTAAGGTTCTATGGTGACGATATGTGCTATGCTTTACCCGTTTCTAATGTGAAAGATTTTAGACCTTTGCACAAAACAGATTTTGATCATCAGAAGGTGTATCTGGTTCTCAGAAGTGAAGAGAATGGTACAGGCCAGGCTGCCAAGGCACAGATTCTAGCCCTCGCAGGTAAGCTGTTTGTCTTCGGCTTTTTTGGTCGTTTGCATAATGTAATTATTTGAAATGCGTGTCTTTGATTTACCAAAAAAGACAGTGCATGGTCTCTTCAACATTTTGCAACCTTTAATTTATGCAAAACTGTCGCTTGTCTCTTGAGGATGTTCTGTGCATTTCGAAGGCGTTTACCTTTTCAGTACCGTTGTGTTAACGTAAGCTAAATAAAGATAGCTACACCGTGTCAACATGTAGCTTCTGATATGTCGTGACTATTTTTCTTTCGACGTTCGAATGCATCAGTCCATCGATATAGAAAACATACCTGTCGTGCATTTTGACACTGGTATGTATCCAGCTAGCCTCAATTGTAACGTTACTGACAGTTCTCTTCATTATTATGCTAAGTTAGGTAACCAGCTAGATAGCTAAATAACTAACGATTCCTTACGTGAATGTGTTGGGCCTTGTCATGACATGGAAGGTAATGGTCCAGGCTAACGTTAGCTTTAATATAGCACTGCGTTCATCTTATTTATGAAAGTGTTCCGAGTTTGCTGGTGTCTTGTGAAAGTTTAAGTTATCACGTTAGCTAACGTTACCGTTAGCCACCAAGCAGTGAGTTAGCTAGCCAGCAATGGAAGTTAGCGAACTAAGCTAGGTAGGTGAGCTAACGTTAATCGAGCTGCTGCATGCATTCGCCTTTACAATTGCATGACTTAATTACGCAGAATGTGGCATTTGAGTTCTTTGTTTATTTATCTCATCGTTTAGCCTATTATGCTTTTAAAACATATGCCGTGCCACTGAGTTAAAAAACAAGTTAGCTTTGCAAACAGTGTGCTGGTACGCTAGCCCCTCAAGCTACTTTTCTAAACAAACGGTTTCGTGTCTGCAGACTTTGCACCATACGTCTCTGATAGCATCATACTTAGCTAGATTACTAATCCTCATTCCCGTTTGCTAAACCCAGTTGTCAAACGGAAAGGATTTCAGATCCTGTTAGTACAAGCAATTTCTCTGCTTTGGTAACTTTTGCTGTTATTTTGGCTTAACGTAGTGGTCCAGTAACAGGCGACGTTATCAGCAAGACACTGTTAGTTAATTGTTATTATCTTGTAAACAGCCATTGTGCTTTAACGTGTAGAGTAAGGTGTGTGGTGCGAAACTACGGAAACGGGGCTATTTATTCTCAGTAATGCAAACTAGGAAATCCTTTCTGTTTAATACGTCTGAAAACTCGTGTGTCACTTTTCCTCTTCAGTTTATTTAGTTTACGTTGTTACATCGCTGACTTTTCTGTTTTGCAGAAAACATAGAAGAATTTGAACATAGTATTATGCAAAAGAAGATGAAAATTCCAAAAATGTCTTCAAGAAACACAGGAAGCATAATTGAAAATCACTTTGGGGAGGAGCGTCTGCCGCTGAGACATAAAAAGGTAAGCAAGGCAACACCTGAGCCCATTCATGAGAAAATGTACAAATACGTCACATTGCAATATGTTGTTTGTTGTGGTTAGCAGTTTGTCGACAAAACAATGCCTATCACATGGCCTCACGACTTTTAATCTCTCTAACATTTTCTTGTTGAAAGTTGAATCACATATGTTTGATACAATCTTATTTCATTTGTTGTAGATCTAAACAGTCATTCCCATTATTTAAGAATAACACTAATTGTCAAACTAGCAAGGCAAAGGTACACTGATTTTAGTGATAACCAGCCATTGTTATTGTCGAACTTAGAATGTGGCCATCATTTCAGCACTCTGGACAGCTGCCTCTTTGTACTGAATCCTTTTCAAAACAATGTCCTAATAATTGCTTTTTCAGCTACTACTAGGCCTGTGAAGATAACACTTTCTCTCAGTTTGTTTGTTGATTTTTGTGGCCTGCATGTGGTCTCTACATACATGTATTCATGCAGTAGACACTTTTGTCAAGCCCCAGCGACTCACAGAACAGTGCAAATATACTTTTTTTACCCCTGCTTTCTTTGTCTTCTGCTGCATTCCAAACAACTTGGAAATCATGTTGCATTTCCGATTTTTAAGTCAGGACAGATGGACAAGCCCCGACTTTACAAGTAGGAGTTCTGACTTTGCGTGGAAAGTTTTGACTTCTGAGTTTGCCTGCAACACAATTTGGAATTTAAGTTGTAAATATCTGACTACCGAATTGTCTGGAATGCAGCGTTAAACCCATGATTTTGATGCTGGCAAATGGCTCTTGTAGTCGAGGCCCTGGAGCAAGCTTCTACATAATGCCTCCCTCATTTGTCCAGGCCCAGGCTCAGGACATGGGGCGTCCCATGAGCACAAACTCCTCCAAAAGCCTGGCGGCCGTGGTGGCCCGGCTGGAGCGTAACGCAGTCAGCTCGTGCCTGGAGAGCGAGGAGGACCCGGAGGAGGACAGGCTGGCTCTGGGCGAGGATGAGGAAGAGGAGGAGGAGGAGGAGGAGGGCGACCCGGAGGGGGACGGGGAGAGTGAGGCGGTGGTGCCGCGGGTGCTCTACGAGGAGCTGGTGCACAGCTACCGGCAGCAGGAGGAGGAGATGCGGAGGCTGCAGCAGGAGCTGGAGCGCACGCGCAGACAGCTGGTGCAGCAGGCCAAGAAGCTGAAGGAGTACGGCAGCCTGCTCACCGAGGTCAAGGAGCTGCGCGACTTCAACCGACGCCTGCAGGACGTCCTGCTCATCAGGCTTGGCAGCGGTAAGGCAGGGAGAGGGAGAGACACACACACACACTCCGCTCCACTTTGTGCACGTACATGCACACACACTCAACTCCCCTTCATACACACACATGCACAGTGTGCATTGCACACACATATATATACACACAACCATTTATATGCAGTGCACTACCCCATATCCTGACCTGACTAAATGAGTCACAAGTCGCACATGCGAATTTTGAGATACAGGCCAATTACTTCAGAAACCACTGAAACTCAAAATGAATTTCCCGAAGTTTCCTAGTCAAGAAAAGAATGTAAAGAAAAAAATATTATTCAAGTGGGCAAATCATACCTGTACCTGCCTGTAACCTGTAGGCAAAGTTCAAATGCAATATTCTCCGTTTTTTAATTGGAAAAAGATGGCGGGAGGCCATAATTCAAAATGCTGTATTCACAATTCAACAATTCAAGATATGACTTTGACCAGGATATCGTTTTAAAACTCTTTGTGTCCTCTGTCCATTGATACCAAAATCTCAGTGTTGAATTTTGGGTCACTGTGACTCATTTTGCCAGATCGGGTCACATACTCTTCTACACACCACCCACAACATTCTCTCTCTCTCCTCTCTCTCTTTCTTTCTTTCTTTCTTTCTTTCTTTCTTTCTTTATTTCTTTCTCTCTCTCTGTGTCTGTCTGTCTGCTTGTCTCTCTCTCCCTCCCTCTTTCTGTCACTCATTCACTCACACACTAACTCACACACAGACAGACACACACACACACACTGTAAGTGTTCAAAGTCACCACTCACAAGGATATTGGTGGTGACGTTGGTGACACCGACCCACAATCTGTCAAGAGCACTGAGTTAGCCTGGCTAGAGTGGCAGGACTGGTTCACAGCGGAGCAGAGCCACCAAGTAGCCAAGCTGTGCTTAAAGCACTGAAGGGCATGCAAAGCCTCCAGATATTTGAGTTGGGTAATGCACCCCAGCCAGGGGGACTATGGTAATGAGACAGACATAATAGGGCCAAGAACTTGAGCTGTACTTCAACCCGCCCGCCAAGACCAGCACAGTGGCATATTGTTTAGGGTCGTCCCCGACAGCCGGGGTGCAGCCCCTCTCTGAACGGATATTTTAAAGTTGACGTGAATTATCTCTGAAGGATGGGTGAAGCCGGGCTCTTTTTTTAAAAAATGTATTATTATTATTTGATTTGATTTTTTTTTTTTCTCTCCTTGCCCTTCCACTTAAACATGATCTGTAAAGACTTGGGGAGAGTTCATCGTGTGTGTGAACCTGAATCACCCCCCACACCCTCCTAAGTGTAATGTAACGAAGCGCAGCGCAGGGCTGGACAGGGCAGGGCAGGGCAGGGAGGAGCAGGGGTGGCCGATTCCTGAAGTGAGGGCATTAGCTCAGATGTCAGCTGAGCGGTCTTAGGAGAACACAGAGCGCAGCACAGCGCTAAGCTAGCCCAGGGGCCAGCTGCCTGCACCAGCACTCCCGGGCACATGGCGGGAGGCAGCCAGACTGTCCGACAGGGAGAGTGAGGGAGAGAGGGAGGGAGAGAGAACCGGAGATTAGACTGGCCAGGGTTCTTTAGGGTCAGGAATGTAGTGCGCTGACCGATATTAAAACTCATCAGCTACATTAGGGCTTAGCGTGGCCAGCCACCAAGCCAGCTTACTGGGGCTAAAATAACCCCCGGCTGTCTCGAAGCACAGGGGAAGCCGTGTTTCAGGCAGCCGTCCAGTCCTAAGACCAGTCAAGCCCTCGGGAAATGCCAAGCACCACAACGTGCCGCGCCGCGCAGGATGAATCAAATCTGGGAATTTGCTCTTGTGCCAGTATGCAAATGATTAGTGTGTGTGTGTGGTGTTTTTTGTTGTTGGTAATATATTTGTTGTTGTGGTTTTGAGTGGTGTCAAGTGTCTGAAAATGGCCTGTGTGTGTCCTCCCGTCTCTTAGAGCCCATGCACGACAATGGCACTCAGACAATCAAAGAGGTGGTGGAGCCCATCATTGAGCCCCAGGAGGTGTGCCGGGAAGAGGCCAACACCAGCTCCAGCCATTCCCCTTCCCCGCGAACGGTCTACACCTTCAACGATGGCAAGGTGGGCCTTCATCTCCATGCTATTATTAAAGTTTTTTTCAAGGCCAGTCAAGTGATTATGGGGCCAATGGTCAGGGATCAGGTCTTCTAAGTAGACAACCTGAAGGTTGTGAATATGATCCCAGGATCTGCCATTATTGTCTCTGGCTTGGTAACTAGTTTCAAGAGCCTGCTAAATGACAAAAGATTAAAATAAAATGAATTAATTAATTAATAAAAGCAGACTGACTGAGCACTACATACATCTCACAATCCCTGAACAACCCCGGCTGTTGTGATTCAGGTGTTATCTCATTGATTTCCCATAACAGATGGTGGTATTTATGTAACAGTCTTGCAAGAGAGAGCAACAAGTAAATATAGGTAGAGTAGTGGCAGTGCTCGCCCAGCTAATTATTTGTACCTCTCAGTCAGGTTCCTTAAGTAGTCTGGCTGACAGGTAGCCCTTTAAGAGCGAAATCCACCCAGCAGGAGCGGGAGCAGGAGCGCTGAAAAGCCTGTCTGCTGGCGCCGCTCCTAAACCACATTAGGTGCACTGCGCTGGGGAAAGCTGCTGGATGCCAGCCTAAAGACTTCTCAGAGTGATAAAGGGATAACCACACAAGGTAGCGGAGGCGGCCACCTCGTGCACCACCACACCACCACAGCTCCAGTAAGCTCCCCCAGCACTCTACCTGGGGGGGGAGGTGTGGGGGTATGAGGGTTGGTCTGGAGGAAAGACAGAATGTGGCAAATATAGATGTCAGACTTTACAGGGTCTGACACATGAAAAGTTAGAGAAAGTAGAATGAATGCAAGATATGTTCTTGTGTGAACAGATCTTCCTACTATGCTAGTGACCTAAGTGATGTTACCTAAGTGAAGCCTACTGTTGGTTACTGTTAAAGACTGCAGTCGGTATATTCAGTACACATCTCCATTGAACCTAACGTCCGGTACCTAAACAGTTCGGTACGAATACATGTACCTTCACACCCTTAAATGACAGGAACATCTGTCTGTCTGCTTGTCTGTCTGTCTGTTTGTCTGTTATTCACATACTGTATCTCTCGAACCGTTCGTCCGATTCATTTCAGACTTGGCAGGTGTCTTGATATGGGCACAGTCGGACAAGTGTCTTGCTAAGTGCAGTGCCAGGTTTGATGTTGTTTGGATAAGAAATTCAAAAGATATTGTTAAATATATCAGTAAAAGAAGCACACATTGGCTTTCACCGCTCTACTGTAGCCACTCTCCCTCTCACTCTTGGCTACCAGAGAGGATAGAAGCAGGGCTTTGACAGAACTGAGTGAAGGCTACACGGGTAAAAAGTTAAGCGAGTGCAAGATGTGTGGATAATTATCATGTCTGACCTCAACAATAAAGACCCCCTGTGGAGTAAACTGCCACTTCGAATAGCCCAG
Source organism: Alosa sapidissima (assembly GCF_018492685.1). Classification (NCBI taxonomy): domain Eukaryota; kingdom Metazoa; phylum Chordata; class Actinopteri; order Clupeiformes; family Clupeidae; genus Alosa; species Alosa sapidissima. The sequence goes on along the minus strand of NC_055968.1, from coordinate 7,953,926 downwards.
GCTTTGGACTGTCTTAAGACTTTCAATAAACAAACAACAATTCCGACTGCAAGGTTCCAAATTGAAACGAGCGATAATCCCGAATTTAAGGATGTTTCAGAATGCACGTACAAAGCATAACCAGCTACAGACAACGAGTTGCAGACAGAGCATGATGTCACTTATAGGCTACCAGAGACTGTTTTTGAATTACATTGTTGCAAATTTCACATGATGATTCATTATTCCACAAAATGGTTTGTCTTCTCTGTCATCAAGTTATTCAATAGGCTAAACATATAGTCTTAACTCAAAGCTTTAGGCTTATGTCATTCTGATCAGATACAGACAAGAAGTGGCAGACAGACCATGATGTCACTTTGTTGCAAATTTCATATGATGATGCATCATACCACAAAATGATTTGTCTTTTCTGAAGTTATTCAATAGGCTAAACTTATAACCTTGACTCAAAACAACTGTTAGACTTCTGTCATTTTGATCTGTAAAAAATGTCACATGCAGTTGGAATGGATGAACAGTTAAATAGTTGGATAGTTTAAATAGTGAAATTGAGGAAACAGTTGGCGGGAGTCATAGGTGATGACAACTGACAGTTGGAATGGCTGAACAGTTAAATAGTTGAGTAGTTTAAATAGTTTATAGTTTATTTAATGGTGAATTACTGTAGTGAGGATTTTTATTTTAAACAGTTGAACAGGATCTGTAGTCTTAAAAGAGCCAGATTGTATGATTAAAGCCTGAGACAGAGTAGATAGTTTAAAAGTTGAATGTAGATAGTGTAATGGATGTTGATAGACAGAAAGTTTAATGGATGTTGATAGATAGATTTCATTGGCTCTGTACCTGTACTCTGCTAAATGACAAAGTTGAATCTAATCTAATCTAATAGTTTAATGGGTGGATGAGTGAAGGTTTGAAGAAGATGGGTGGATAGAAAGTTGGATGGAATGTGCCTTATATCCTTGTAGAATGGAGAGACACAGAGAGAGTTGGCCTAGTTGAGCAGTTGATACAAGTGCAATCAGTTTAATTAGCCCTTTATGATGTCATAGTGCCAATGTATGGGGAAAAATAAGCTTGTTTTTTGTTAATAAAGTTACATTTTTGTTTAAGTTTACAAAAATGAAAAATACATTCCTCAAGTGTCCTTTTCAAGACCTACATTACAAAAGTTTCTACATTAAACGGTTGAAGCTGAATTAGACACAGAAATTTGGTGGGAAGAATATAGAAGAAGAAGAAAAAGACTTGAAAACTAAACAGTGCATTTTCATGCAATGTAATTATGTAACGGTTGTGGAATGATTGAGAATCAATCATTGCAGGGTTCCCCATCAGTTAATTAGCGTCTTCCCTCCAGTGTTTACTGCACCACTGGGAATAAGGTAGTCTGTATTCTACACTTTCTGATGATATATTCTGAACTAAACAGTAGTTATTATGAGTAGATAGATAGATAGATAGATACTTTATTAGATACTTTATTGATCCCCAAGGAGAACTTCAAGAAATTAGTATTATGAGTAGTAGTAGTTAGAGTAGTTCTTAATGTAGTCATGTTTTCATGTAAGGGGTTGATGTGATTGGTTCTCTGTGTACATAAGGGGTTGATATGACTGGTTCTCATTGTGCATTGGCAGTGCAGGTCCATGTGGGTCTGAAATGACAGCTGTGTGTGTGGCTGCTGTAGGTGCACCTGGGCGGAGGTATCTGGGTGGAGGAGGAGAAGTGGCACCAGCTGCAGCGCACGCAGGGTGACTCCAAGTTCACCAAGAATCTGGCAGTCATGATCTGGGGCACAGAGACGCTCAAGAACCGCAGCGTCACTGGAGTAGCCACCAAGAAGAAGAAGGACGCCCTGCCCAAACCACCACTCTCTCCCAGCAAGCTCAAGATCGTCCGAGGTATTGAACCGCTACACGTGACCTTCGTGATGAGCTGCGATATTTCTTACTTAATCAGTGGGGATCAGTTACCATCAGTTGCACTGTCTGGAGGTCAGAGAACAGTGTGTTCGTTTCCTTTTCAGTTACCTAGCACAGTCTTTTGCTTCTCGTGGTCTACAAATAGTCCTTGAGCCAGACCCCCTAATTTTGGGTACCATTGAAGGGGAATAAGTCTCATAGTGATTTTTGAAAAATTTGAAGAAGAATTAGAAAATATGTGATATCTACAAGTTTAATTGTTTAGCTTCTTCACCTGTTAGATATCCCCACAAAAATGGCAACACAAATACATATTGATTTAATGTAAAGTTTTGTGGGAATATCTATATGTTTTTTTAGCCTATTTACCTGTAATATATCTCTGCATAAGCATATAATAGACATAAACAGGGTGATAACACACAAAAAGCTACTATGCCTTTTAAAATTAGATCAGATTAGTAAACAGAATGTGCCTTTGGAACATTGGATGAATGGTTGCTGATAGGCCTGGCCCGATACCGATACTGGCATCGCATCGACTGTGTGAGACGCGTGTCTTTGCTTCCCCCAATGTAATGCTACAATTTGATTATTAAATACAAGTTGAACTGAAGATGGAATTTTGCAGGCTACAGTTTGCTGGTTAGTCTACACATACAGATAACCTGATAGGCTTTGCATAGCGTTTCAAGGTGGAGCAATGCTCTGTATTAAAACGAGCTATGTTCAAATTCACGTTGGCATGAAATGTTTTATTTGTCAAAGAATAACCGAACGACCAAACTCACTCGCCTACTATATAGACTGATTGAAACTAAGTAACTTAAACAATAGAACTGGGAAGGAGGGGATAATAACCTACTGTTAAATTGCATAAAACACATAGCCTACAAAAGTGGATGGATTGCCATGAACATGGCCTAAAATAGCCTTATTGCATGAAAGATCAACCATTTCTTTCCATAACAGTCATTTACAACATTAATAATGAAAACAAGGACATTTCTAAGTGACTCCAAACTTTTGAACTGTAGTGTACATTAAGATTCTGTTTAAACTGTTTCCCCTCCAGAGTGTCTGTATGATCGGGTGTCGCAGGAGACAGCTGATAGTGCAGAGATCACACAGCGATTATCCAAAGTGAACAAGTACATCTGTGAAAAGATCATGGACATCAACAAGTCCATCAAGAATGAGGAGAGGCGGGAGTCCAAGCTGCTCATCCGACAGACGGTCAAGATGGAGAACTTCCCCTGCGACGGCATGTAGGCATCGGTGGCGTTGCCGCCATGGTGGCGGCCTCTTTCAGCGGCCCCTCAGACTGCCACAGAGGCTGGTGGACAAGCGTCGTCCGTTCTGCCGTTTCGAGATTCTCATTGGTGCCCGAAAGAGGCCTTTATCCACCCCCACCCCCCACCCTAAAACCCCCAACCCCACCCCTCCATCCTCCTCCTCCTCCCCATCTCTAACTAATCTGTGCTCGCCCGACAGTGTTCCCCAGCCCGGCGCAGTCCTTAATACACAGAGTGTGCTTGGTGTACAGTACGAGCACGAGGTTGTGCAAGGGGAACGGGGGGGTATTTTGATAAGCAGTAGGGATTTGTGATGAGCGGAGCGGGAGTGTGTGTGTGGGGGGGGGGGGGGCGGGGTGGTTGCCAGTGGGGGGTTGGTAATCAGGTTAGTGTGTGAGTGTGTGAGACAGGAGAGATCCTTTAAATCTTGTTATAACAGAATGTGTTGGGAACGCGAACAGATGTTCTGTGTCAGAATAGGACCGTGGGTCCTCGCGTACTTTGAAAAAGAACAAACCGAGCTGTCCCTTTTTTTTCCCGTTGATCTGTCTTCTGATTGGCAGGAGACACTTTTGTGTGTGTAATACATAGAAGACGATACAAATGCTGACTGGAGAATGACTGTTGAGGAGGCTGTAGAGGTGGCTAGCTATGACTCCCTCTCGTCTGAGAGGACTCTCTGCCTTGCTGTTGGTACCTAACGTGGAGAAATGGAGTGATGCACTTTTAAAACAGAGTTTTGGAGAAGCTCTGCATGTCTTAATGAGTCAGCCCCTTTTCCAGATCAACACTCTGCCTTTGAAATGATGCTTGCAGCATTGTTCTAGTCTACATTAGGAAACAAAATAATACTGAAACATATAGCCCACTTGACCTTCCTATGTTATTTCACTAGCCCCTGTTGTCCTAAATTGGGAAAAGCACAGATTTGGGTCACTAGTTGGAAATGGTTTCGTTTACGGGCACAGTTTGTGTAGTTCCATTTAGTTCGATCTATCTGATGGATTTAGATTTAGATAAAACTGCAGTTTTGTTTTTTTTGTTTTTCGGTTGAGACACTTGTCATCCCTGGACACAGTAACTGTACATGACAGGATTGAACAGGCAGTGCACACTGGAAAGGACCTTACAGAGTTGGCAATCAATGGGAACTGTGTTCTCTGTCTTTTATATATAAATATATCTATCTATATCTATATATAAACTATATGAAAATATATGATTATAGCAAACTGTGATTGTAATGCAAATTGATATTGCTTAAACTGCACTTTGGTGTGTGAATGTGGAGTGGTGATGGATAACTGCGCTGGGATGGGAAAGGCTGTTGAGCTGTGAAAAAAAAAAAAAAACGCTTTTATTTCTCTCCCCCTCGCTATCCGTCTGAGGATAGCAGTGTCCTCTCGCTTTCCTTTCCCTCTTGCTGTGCTGTTGACCCCACCGCCTCTCCGTTACTAGTTCCTCTCCCCCGTTCCCTCTGTGTGGTAGAGCACACAATTGTGAAATGCGGTATCGTGACAACTCAAAGTGAAACATGCCATCCAAAACGTTTTTTTTTCCCTCCTCTCTTTTTTCATTTTGTTTATTTGGGGGATGGTTTGTTCCAGAAAGAAGAGTCTTCTCATATTGAAGGGTTTGTCTGGCTATCTGCTACAAAAAAAGCAAAACAAACTTCATGCTGCGGATTGAATTCTCGACTGTGACCATATTGCTAACTGTGAATCTCAAGCAGATTTGCCATGCTTACCTTTTTGTTTGTTTAAATTTTTTTTTTTTTTTTTTTTTTTTGTCTAATTGTGTCTTTCCCCCCGATTCTTCAGCCCTCAATTAAGCTATCATGAGTGCTGAGGGCAGAGAGGGGAATGTTTGTGTATAATACCTTCTCATTCTTACTCTGACTTTGAACATTTCAACTGTTTGTTTGTTTGTTTGTTTGTTTGATTGTTTGTTTGTTTATTTTCTAGGTAGCACCTTATCTGAGTTTGTATCGCTTAATCGGTGACTTCTTCAATTATGTCTCATTCTTGCCGGCTAAAATCTTCTGTGTCTCATCGTGTTTACTCCCATATCGGCTTAAAGCTTGGCGCGTCTTTTCTTTCTTTTTTATGTTTTGGATGATGAGCATATCTACGTTATAAGGCAAACATCTCTTTCCTTCTGCGGAATCCATTTCACAAAGCTGTCTCAGAGAGCTGATCGTATCTTAAATTGTTCTTAAATGATCCCTAGTGAATTACATCAGGCTGCAGGAGAGGTGTTATTTTCCACATGTCACTGTTGCTGTGAGACGCATTTGCTTTAGGCTACGTTAACCTCTGCCGTTTGGCAAGCTACGTCCACTAGCTTGCGCGACTGAGCAATCATTTGTTCAAACTGTAGCACTTTAAAAACGCGTAGTAAGATCTCTAGTGCCGTAACATTTTAGTATTTAAACCATTGTTTTTTTTTTTTGTTTTTTTTTTTTCAAAAAAGCAACAGAAAGCTAGGTGACTTGGTTGCCATTTAAAGCATTTAAGTTTTGAGTTTCTCGTGGACCTCAAGGGCCTCGAGTGCTTGAGGACTGTGAAGTCTCAAGCATCTCTCTTGTCAACTCAACTCCACTGACAAAATGGGTGTTTGACTTCAAAGCAAATCTGTGAAAAACAAAAGACTATCTGCTCTAATTGTTTTTTTTTTTTGTTTTTTTTATTTCTAAAGCAACTTTACCTCCACAAGACAGCACTTAAATAGAATTGACACGTGTTTAGCAACAGTAGTTCTCAAATTATATGTATTTTTTTCCATCCAAATATATATATATATATATATATATATATATATATATATATATATATATATATATATATATATATGTAAAATATCATGTCCTTGCCCCACTAGTTGAATGACATTCTTTAAATCTCTTGATATTTGAGTATGCTGGACATTTAGCACAAAGAGTGCTATGTCTGAATGGAAACCAGACGTGCTGAAAGTTTGTGTGGCTTTATATCGTCCTTCCGTAGATATCAATCTAATCCAACACTGGCACTTTTGACCTGAACCGTAAGTGAACCAAACATATTTTTAAAAACGGATAAAAAGGAAACAAGGTTCTTAAAGTTCTTAAACTCTGAGGTAAGCGCCATAAAGTCTGAATAGCTTCATGTGTAGTTAGGGCGGCCATGTTCCCTGACCTTGACCCTTGACCTCCGACTGTTGTGGTAAACAATCACAAAAGAGCACTTGCTGTTTGCTTATTGCTCTCCAGTCAAAATCTTTTTTTTTTTTTCTTTGATTGAAATTTAACTTGTAAATTAGCATCTCACAGATTTGCCATGTTGTTGTTTTTTTTTTAAAAGAAAAGCTATTTAGCTGCAGTTACAGGGAACTGTTACTGTCCCCTGAGTGGTAATGACCTACATATTTTTGTAAAAAAAATAATGTTTAAACATGCCCCCAGCAGATTATGATTACTGTTAATAAGAAATATCATTTTTGATATACAGTAGTTAGGTCGGGGCAGTGGTCCCACAATAACTGGGCTAAATGTATGCCCAGTTAAGCTGTATTGTTGTCCCAATACCTGCGGACAGTAGACTGTGAATGGTGCATTTGGCCCCCAGTGACCCTCTGAATTGTGTTGGGGGTTATGGATGGGGATGTTTAGGGCCATACAGTATGTAGGAGTTTTGGCAGAGAAGTTCTCATCAACAAAGTAGGCTAGGTATCTTATTCAAAATGGAGTTGGCCATCGAACATGACTGTCCTTAGCCTGAGAGAAACAATTGTGAGTTGAGGGACTGGTATACTATGAGGGTGTTGACAAACAGTGCATGACTGTTGGTTTGGATCCGTGGGGAAATGTTTGGAGGGAGATATATACAAGCCAAAGTAAGGAATGTTGCCCGTTTGAATCGAAAGCTGTGGGATCAGCTTTGGTTTATCTTGCACAAAAATAGCCCTTGCCAATGTTATTACACAGAGTTATCTAAGCTTACGCATAGGCTATATTTTTATGTGACATTGATCTCATAATATACAACATACTGTGCTGTTTTATCTGTACAAAATCTCCATAGTTCCCAGTGGATATTATGGTATGTGCTCTGTTCCAAAAGCATTAAGGTGTCACATTAAGGTGAAAGCGGCTGTGTACCATACAGATCCTGATGAACTCTTGTAAAATTATGCTATTTGTTTGTTTTTGTTGTTTTGCTTACCTGTTTGTTTGGTGTTTGTTTGTTTCCTTTTATTTCTGATGCCAAAAAATGGGATATGGGTAATGATCTGTAAGTGATTTGGGTTTTTCTCCTGCCACCTGCTCAATGCTGTCGTTGTTGCTGTCGCTTTCAGAGATTTACCTCCAGGGGTCGGTCCTGGCGCTGACCCGGCCCGTCTGCGGCACAGGTCCGCATCAGAGCCGGCAGCTTAAGTCTAAGTCATGTGCTGAGGACCAGGCCACTTGGTTCCCCCCCACTCTCCCACTCAACACAACTGCCCAGTGTTGCCCGCCTCCATCCCCACAACCCCACCTTCCACTGCCCTCCGGGGCAACAGGTCCAAGTGCAGTAGTGCCCCCTCCACCACTGGGGCCAACTCGAACAGAAACACACACACACACACATACACAAACACACAAACACACATACACAAACACACACAAACATAACAAACACTGGTGTAGTCTGAACTAAACCTCAGTCTCTTACTCGGGTATCATGCAGTTTCCCTACTGCTTCTGAAGCACTCTCTCTCTCTCTCTCTCTCTCTCTCTCTCTCTCTCTCTCTCTCTCTCTCTCTCTCTCTCTCTCTCTCTCTCTCTCTCTCTGGGACTAAATGGATAGAATAAAAAAAGGATGCATTTGTTGTTGGTTTAAAAATGGATGCATTTATAGTTGTTGGTTTTAAAAGAAAATGATGTATTTATGCTAGTGGGTGAGAAAGTAAGCAGAGTCGGGTTGATTTGTTTTTTATTCTCTACATCATGGATCTAGTCCTCTGGTTGATAGTCAGGTTAACATAATCCAGTATCACAATCCTACCTCATTTGCTTCTTGTGTCTATAGGTGTGCGTTTTGGAAACCCAGGAAATTGCCCATATCATAATGCTCTTGTATATACAGTATATATATATATATTATATAGATGTCTATTACACAGCCAACCTCACGTCCGAGTTGAAATACCAGGTGACAGAAGCTGCTGATAAGGCATTTCAGATGAGTCACAGATGTGTATGATGTAGTGTGATGTATCTGTGCTCTGTCATAGTTCTATATTTGTATTTCTGGTTAATGTTTTTTTTTTTTCTTTACAGTAACCTGATTTTAACTGGTTTGATGGTGCTACCAGCAAGCATAGGTTGACTAATAATCTGTGTCTCTTACCTCAAATGGTGCTAACTTTTTACGGTTTTAATCATCCAGTCGTATGCAGTCAAAATATCCAAACATTTCCACGCAATGTTCAATAATCCTCACAGACAGGGAAAAAAAGAAACGATCATAGTGTAGAAATTGTCCAGCAAATCCAGGTTCCTGTTAATTACCTCGTAGTTTGCTCATATGTGATTGTAGCTGTGATTTTTGTAGCAACAGTAGAACAGTGCATCTGTGTAAGCTTCTAGTCAAAGCAGCAGTGTATTTTTTTCCTGTAGGTAATTGCCATCAACACACACATAATCACTCGCGCGCTCCCACACACACACACACACACACACACACACTTGTCCACCCCCCAATGCTGTCTCACACTCAGCCACCCCGTACTGGACTGGGCAGTCATAGTCAATACTGATGTGGTCCTCAGCAAAACAGGTGTGAAGTGGCACAGCAGGAAAAGCCCATGCTGTGATATCTCCTCAAAGACGTGTGTGTTTTCACAGAATGTGTGTAGTATAAACATGATGACCGTAGTTAAAATGCAGTTTAGGCCTACCTCTCCGCCAGAGAGGTTTGGCGTTACCAAAGTGGCCCACCCCTCCCCTTTCTGGAGATGCATTTAACATTGTTCAATTGATATGTGTGTCAAGATTTGCATTGGAATTAGCTGAAATGAGTGTGAACCACTAACGGCAACGATTTGCACCCTCTCAATCAGCTAAAATTACGCATCCAACTAAAAAATGTACAAATGTAAACTTGTGTGTATTGGATTTCAACACTTGGTGATGGCTATGATGGCTTTATTAGAATGCTGTGAATTCTAGTCAAGTGCATCAGGTTGTGTTAATGGCACCTCCTTTTCCAAAAGGAGGTGCCATTAACACAACCTGCATTTTCCTTCTTTGCCCCACCTCAGCGAGGGTCAATCAAGTTATTCTATGCCCCATCTTAGCTAGGGTCAATCAAGTTATTCTCGCAGCTGAGTAGAGTGGACAGGTTGACTCACACATACTAAAGAATATTTTCCAAAAAGAAATGGACAGAAATGGTAGATGGGGGGGGCTGTCCTTTTTGAATAATAACTGTGAACATATAATCCTTTCAGGGTGTATTTTATTTGTTGTTCGTTTGTTTGTTTGTTTGGGTGAGTGAGGGCAATTGATCGGGCCAAATCAGGGCCAGATGCCAGCTGTGGCGTCGTCCCCTGTCCCGGAGCGTTGTGGGTTTGACCAGTGTTCCCGTATGATTAAGCAAAGGAATTTGCGGATTTCGAGTCTTTAGGCTCCGGCTCTATGAGAGCTTCGGGAATCTGGCATTAGGTGCCTGGGGAGCGAGAGAGAGAGAGGCCCTCAGGTTCGTCCCCTCCACCCCACCTTGAAAATGGAAAATGCACCCTTGCAAAACCAGTGTCACCTCCACTCTGACTGCCTTGCCGATTAGCATCTACTTCTTGTGTGTTTTTTCGCTGCAGCCGGGTACTCCTGTTTCAGTGTACAGATGAACAGAATAAAGTCAAACTTTTATTCTACACTTCACCTAGGTGACTCCTGTCTTCTTGGCTCCTCCAATTCACTTACTAGACATATTAATCAATAACTGCTAAATTCATCACTTATTAGACATACTCATCAATAACAACTAAATTCATTGCATGCATTTCATTTAGTTCCAATTCTGCACAAGGTGCTGAATTTAATCTGAAGTCGGCGTGTGCAAATGCTGCAAAGGTATTACAATCCCACTATGGTGTGATTTCAGTTTGAATAAAAATTGTAATCTGTCAATCTCCATAACAAACACTTTTAAATCTTTAGGTCATATGGAAAAAAACATTTTTTATCCTGTCACAGGTTTTTTTTTTTAGCATCTACTTGTCAAATTGTTTGCTGCGGTGGAGCGATTCATGGTTGAGCAGATCAGAATATTGGTACTGCACTGGTGTGGGTATCGCCGCCCTCGATCAGAGCTGGACATTTCTCCTCTGCTGCGGCTCAGAGACGGGTGGGGGGTTGGGAGGACTGCAGGCGGGTCGGGGGCACAGATTTGGCCTTGGCGAGGGGTTTTTGATGTGGCAGCGCTCGTAGGAGGCACGGGCACAAGCCCAGGATTAAGAGCCAGATTGATCTGGGTGTCCGTCAGAGATAAGCACACTGGACCCTCGGAGAGGGTTTTTTTTGGTGTCTGTCTTGCTGTGTGTGTGTGTTTTGTATTGTGACAATTTCAGCGACACACCCTGGGTATGTGTCGGCTTTTACGTGTAACCTATGATCTTGATAAAGCGTAAATGAAAGATTTAAAGTATTTAAGAGTAAATACGGAAATAAGGAAAAAAAGATTAAATAACCACACAACAGCACTCCGCACTTTCACTATTCGCCCTAGTGTGCTGTTTTAGAACTTTTTGATTGTCTTTTCTCTTTCCTCTTTTTTTCCCAATTGGGTGGGGTGGGGGGGGGGCGGGGGCTGGCAAGCCCTGTGGGAGGCCCTGGGATTGGTCGGCATGTGGGGCTGCAGCGTCTGAGTGGCGGTGGTGCATTTCCATAGATTATTGCCGAACTAAGCACTAGTGTTGCACATCCAGGCGTTTTCGGTGCCCGAGGGACGGCGCTCAATGTCATTAACGCTAACAGTTGCCACATGCCTGTAATGTATTGCTGGCTCCGCTATTGACAATGAGATGATTCAGTGTAGTAATGATGGATGAGCGTGGGGGCCACCGGCTGCAGAGCGAGCGACTACACACGCTTGCACTTTTGCAGCGCGCGCAGGGAACAGCGTGTACTCTGCCATGCTGCAGCGAGGCTCTTCCCTGCCGTCTCATCCTGCCGCGGTGCTGCCGCCACTCCCCACTACAGGGGGGGCGACTGCGGCCTGTTTCACGGCCTGGCGTAGCATCGTCTTCCCACTTCAAACTCTGAATTGTCCGGAGGGGCAAAAGCAAGCACACTGAAAACATTTCACCCTCTGCTGCCACCTAACAGCAGTCATCTGACCTGTCAAAATCCACTGGGACGGCGCTTTTATTAGTGTCAGAAAGATACACAAAGTAGTTGAGGCTTTGATGACTATTCATTTGAATGCGAGTGTTTCTCTTCGCCCGCTGTGGTTACCTATCCATTACGTTGTGATGAGAGATGGGGGAGATCGGGAGTGGACCAGGGTGCAGTGTGTGGGAATGGCACCACTAGACGTATGACTGCTGTCACATCGTTTAAAATGCCCTCAGTGACCCTGAGCACGCTGGAGGGCTGCTGGACGACTGGGTGGCCACCTCGAAAGGGGAGATGGAGAGATTAAGAAAGAGGATGTGCGTGCGTCCGTGAGAGAGAGGCTGGACACGGCCTGGTTTAATCAGCTCAGATTCCAGACGCACGTCCATCAGCATCAACTCTGAAGTGCTGTCAGACCTAAGGGCCCACTCAGTCAGCTTCTTCTCTCCTCTCATCTCACAGCATTTACTTTTGAGCCAGCTCAGTCAGCAGCAATGGAGCCTCTTCACTCCTTTCCCCCCCCCCCCTCTCTCTCTCTCTCTCCTCTACCCCTCTCTCTACCTGTCTTGCCTCTACCTTAATTGGGCAGCTTGCTGGACAAATGCTCTGGCCAGAGGGGCGGGGGGACTTATGGAGAACCTATGGAATGGCCAAACGTGTGGAGATGAATGTGAACTCCAGGCATCTGTTTAGAATTCCACGGACGGGAACGCCATCATTCTAACCCCCTGACAGAGTTGTGACTCAATAGAGAATGTGTGTGTTTAAGTGAGAGAGTGAAGAGTGGGTGTGTGCACATGTGTAAATGTGTGTGAGAGGAAGTGGGAACGTTCAAATATATGCGTGTGTTGTTCTCTCTGTGTGTGTGTGTGACAGAGTGTGTGTTTGTACGCAATAGATTCACTCAAGTGTGTAATGCAATCAAGCATGAGAGAAGGAAGCCTGTTTCTGGCAGCACACACACACACAGTCATGCTTTTTTTTCTCACATGTATAATCCCTGAAGGAAGAAAATGTATTTTTCTGCTTGAAAGCCAGCGGTGAAATTCATCCTTGCTCGCTTGACTCAGTGTGTAGCAGTGTGTGTGTTTTTTATTATTATTTTGACTCATTATTTTCATTTTTTATTTGTTGACTCGATAACAGCGATCAATATTGCATGCAGACTGCACACAGTTCGTCCTTATGAAGGCCACTAGAGCACAGCGTTTTACTCTTGTTTTCTATTAGCGGCATTTCCCCCCAATGCTGTCGTGGCACTGTTTTGCTTTGTTTAGTTTTGTGTTTTTCCTGAGCGAGGTTAAAATCCCGAGGAGTGGAACATCGGTCGCCTGATCAGATACCCAATAAATGCTATTAACTTGTGCGCCTCTGGTCTGTGGAGCCCCACCGTAGTTCAGTGGCTAATCAATGGCTGAAATCTTGCTTACAGTAAATTGTTTTTATGGGATTTGGTATATTGATACGCGGACATTGATTTGGACTGCATGGCATGGGGAGGAGTGTGTGTGTGAAAGAGTTAGGCCTACTTTTGTTGGTGGTGGTGGGATGGGGTGTTTGTTAGGAATAGTGTGAACGAGCGAGCGTGTGTATCAGAGATCTTCTCTGCTTATATTTTCTTTTGAGCGCGGCTCCATTTTCCTTGCCTGGTAAAGTGATTGGGAACGTTTGCAGACAATAGAGGAGAGAAAGACAGAGAGAGTGAGAGATCTAATGAGTTGTGCCTTGGGTCGTCTGAAAGTCATTAACTCACATGGTTGAGCATGCCAATCACACTGGCGGCTTTCAGCAGCGAAAAGGGGTCTCGTTGATCTCTTTGAACACGTCCCACCCTTTTCATGCGCCCACTCTTTTAAATTGAGATATTCAACTTCATTGTGATATCTGCTTAAATATTCTCTATCTTCAGGTCCATTATCCAGTGTTTGATGTGGGGTTTTCACCTTTCTCCTTCTTAGCTACCAACCTTAAATGTTTTGAGGGACAGTTATTTAAATACAGTTTAAAAAAAAACGGTTTGACAGTTATAAAATCAGATGGTATTAATAGCTGTCTGTCACAAACTCTACTCTTTGCTTTTAAAACAGGTAGTGTTTGAGACGTGTCAGCAGTAATAAGCCAGTGATGGTGGCCTGTTCTGTGGGCCTCATGGCCAGTAATGGGCTCGTGGAGAGAGAGAACTGGGTTGGGAGGCTGACTGTCTCCTCCCTTTGACTCTCCCTCTCTCCCTCTCCCTTTTTGTCTTGTCTTGACCAGAAGCCGTTTCCAAATGGCTTCAATTAATGCAGAATGCTCCCTCAATTTAAAAATCCAAAGCTATCATGAATTTTTCATACTCCCGGCATTTAAGCTAATTAGTGCGCAAATGAAGCACTTTGCGTTGCGACTGCACAGAAGGGGCTGACATTGATGACCAATGTCACTGTGACAGGCCCACTGGCAGCCCTGATGCTAATCACTACGCCTGCTTAATATTCTGGCCTCTCACTCTCTCCTCTCTTCCGCCCTGTCCTCTCTTACTGCACACGCTCTCTGGGTCTTATCTCTCCCTCCATCTGTTTGTCTCTAGCGCTCGCTTTCTCAGTCTGCCTCTTTTCCTTCTTTTTCTTTAATTCTTGCCCTTCTTCTTTCCTCATCTTCTCTCTCTCTCTCTCTCTGTCCTCTATCTTCTCTCCTTCTTCTCCTCTGTTCTTCATTCATGGTTGTCTTTTCTCTGTCTCTTCTGTTTCTCTGAAAGCTGCTTTGGCTGGCTGACTCATGGTCTCTCTCTGTCAATCAGGACAAGTGTGTAACCTGTTTATGATGATTAATAATGGCCATTAATAGAGCATTCTACACACCTGGTGGAAAACTAATGTCTAAATGGCAGCATATAGTCGAGTTGCAGTTCTGTTCCCTGACGTGAGTTCCGTGTCTATCTACAGTCGACTATGGAGCTCTTCAGTCGGGTATAGCGGTGTTCTGTATCACCACTAATGATGCTTTATCTGCATACGTGCCCTCACTACGGCAGGCATTTACATAAGTCGCCTATCTGTAATGCATACTCTTCTGGGGGGACCCCTCTGCCTCTCTCCAGTACAATCTCAAACAGAGGTGTGTGTGTGTGTGTGTGTGTGTGTGTGTAGGCGACCCAAGGATCCCTTCTTCTTCCCTCTGGAAGTGAATGGGGGGGGGGGGGGGCAGAGGCATTATGTTAATGACATTATTAGGTTTCAGGAAGCTATGCTGATTAAATATTCATCGACTTTGATTATGGTGAAATTAAGACTGAAGCCGGCCTCGGCCAGGAGGGAGGAGCACTTGTGTAAATAATGCAGAGTTCCCAAATTGAAAACTCCAGATTGGAGCTTGTGCCCATTGTCTTCTTTCGCTGCCATTTGTCGTCAGCAGTGATAACATCGGTGTACATATTTAACACTAAATGCTGCCTTGCTGTGGGAGAGTGAGGTGGGTAAGATGACACCCTCACTAGTAGTGACGGATTCGGTATTGGTGGCCTGTAGTATCGCATGGCGTCAGCCAGGCAAATCCCCCCCCCCCCCTCCCCCGTTCGTAATCCATGCGCTGTCTGTAATGGGCTCCCGTGTCAAATAAAGCAGTGCCGCTAGCTAGCGGGTGTTGCTCCATCCCAGGCGCTGTGCTGTGGATGTGGATGCCACGCTGCCTCGGGGCATGTGTACCTGCAGAGCCACTCCAGCTACAGCTCCCTGGCTGTCACGGAGAGCATTTGAGCTTGCCAGTTCCCCACAGCTGTCTGCGCAAGAAAAAACGCTTGATGAGCTTGGCTTGTCTGACAAGCGGGAAACCATAATGGTGCCACTCCAGACTGGAGAGATCAGCGGCGATGACAGTTTAAAGGGTGGTTATAACATGCCTGAAATGACGAGAAACACACCTGTAGAAACAACTCCTTACTGCACCTGTAGTAACAGATACAACTCTTGTAATGGATTTTCTCCAGAGTATGTTAACTCTTCTTCAAGGCATACAGTAGGTGGCCTGTTGTAACAAACTGATGCTGTGGTTTGTACTGTATGTCAACCTCTACCATAAGAATCAGAGAATTCTAAATCAAGAAATCAGAACATGGAGTTAGTTTCTATGGGTATACTGTAGGGCTTCGAATGACCTTGCAATGTAATAAATCAGTATCATCTTGAGTTAGTTTTAAGGCCTAAACGTTGCCGAATTCTATTGTGCCAGTTTATGAGTAGTGCAAATGTAATGTTGGCTTAGCAAAACCAATACAAATATAGAATGCAAAATGAAAAGGTGCTGAAATGGAATGGCGATCTCCATTGTTTAACAGAGATTCCGAAAATCAGGGGGCGCTGTAGCACAACTGGTTACAGAGGCCATACCATATGTTGTCCACCCCGGGTAATTTCTGGTCCCACTCCCATCTCTCCCACTCGCTTCCTGTCACTCTCTCTACTGTCCTGTCCGATTAAAGGCATTAAAAGCCCCAAAAGATACATATATACAGTATATAAAGAGATTCCTAAAATGCTCAACATTCCGTACACAGCCCGTAGAGCACAGCATGTGCAACCTTCACTCCTCCTCTCCTCAGCCTGAGAAAGTGATTTAAAAACTGTTTAATGGCATCTAAGGAGGGGAAACATTTTTATTCCCAGTAAACGGCAGCAGCACTCATTTGCCTAGGCTGCCACGCCGAGAGGGTTCCGCTCGGAGAGTTAAACAGGCATGGCGATCGCACAGAGCAGCGCGAGGACTTCAAATGGGCCTGTGTGTGCATGGCGGCTAGCAGAGGCTTGAAGGAGAGTCACTGAAGTTTATCTGCGCTTGTCCTTCGCTCCTTTAAGCGAAGCGACAAAGTTGGGCGAGCCTCTTCTGCTACCGCCTTTCTTCCCCTCGTGGAGATGACATGTCCTCTGTGACTGTGCATAATTAATTAGTCCTGATAAATTATTCCATTCTTAGCCAGATCCACCCCACCACCACCACCACCAGCACCATTACCCAGTGGCCGGGTTTCTCTTTGTGCATCAGACGTGCATTAAAATTTCACAAGAGCCACCTTATCTGCATTCTGCAAGCCGTTTCTTACATTGTGGTGGCGCGGCGGCACCAGTCAACACAAACCCGCAAGCCATCCAGCGCCTTTCCCCGCATTACTCGCCAGCCAGCCGCAGTGTTCCAGCCTAGCACGGCAGAGCTGCAACCAATCGGAAGACAACGCTGGAGAGGAGATGCTATCGATCTGCGATCTTCTGGACTGGATCCATACACACACACACACACACACACACACACACACACACACACAGAGGTACGCTGACTGGTTTTGTAGGATATTGATTATATTAACTAATGGTCATTCTGCCAGGATTCTCAGGCAGCTCGTCTTGTTTACTCATCTTTTACTGTATTTGTCTGCAAAGCTGTCTTCAGCCCTTGAGAGAGAGGAGGGTGGCGAGAGCGACGGACAGAGAGAGACAGAGGAAGAGAGATGACCTGCCTAACAGTCCTGATTGATTGCTGCGTTGGTGTCCCACCCTCTGGTGACACTTCAGCACTTTTTCCTCCTCAGCTCAAGCCCAAGCCCAAGCCCAAGCTCCGACTGCCCACAAATTACCCAAAGATAACGTGATTTGTGGCCGAGGGCCGAGGAGCCGGAGAGGGGAGGAGATGACTGGGTAGCCGGAGGGGGGAGGAGATGACGGGGCTCTGGGTGGAGGTGTTGGGCTGGGTGATGCTTGCACTCGTCAGGCTTTGTTTGTGTGTGTGTGTGTGGGGGGGGGGGTCCCTGAGGAGGGCGGATGCGGGGTGCCACGGCAACCAGAGGTGAGAAGGAGGAGGAGGAAGGGTGGTGGGAGGTGTGCCAGCTGGTGATGCCCCTGCTAGGGCGCACAATGGGCACGATGCCCAGGGCTCCCCGGGCCAACAGAGAGGGCCCAGCAGGAGAGGCGCAGGGCAGGGGTGCAGCTGAATCACACCTCCTTCTGTCTGTCTCATCCACTCTGTAGCCTGCGGCTTTGAGACCGGACACTGGGCACTCCTCCTCACACCTGCACTGCAGCACTTCATCTGCTCATACTCATCCCTGACTCCCTCTCTCTATATATATATATTTTTTTTTTCTTTCTTCTTTTTTTTTTCTTTTTTCTATCTCTCTATTCTATTCTCTCTGTTGTTCTTTCTTTCTCTCCCCCTCAATTCCTTTCCTTCTTCATCCTCTCCCTTTGTCCTTCTCTTCATCCACCTATACAGATGGACCCCTGAGTCTCTCCTTTTCTTTCTCTTTCTTTCTCCCTCTATTCATTTCTCTCTGTCACTTTCTCTCTCCTTCCTACCTCCATCTCTCCTTCTCCCTCCTCTATCTCTCTCTGTCTCCTCTCTCTCCCTCGTTTTATTTTTAGACTATGTGTATGAAAGCTGCCCATCAACCAAGCTCCATCTGTGGCTCTTCAGCTCTCTCTTTCTCCCTCTCCCTCTCCCTCTCTCTCTCCCTCTCTCTCTCTCTCCCTCTCTCTCTCTCTCTTCCTTCCTGCCTCCGCTGCCTCTTCGCTGGATGGGCATGACTGACTGGGGGCTCACTCACCATGAGAAACATCACACCCCTTCTGTTTAACATCCCTCAAATCATAAGAGCCCCTTGCCAAGCCCCTTGCCAACCCCCTCACCACACACACACACACACACACACCCTACCGTGTACACAGTGAGACGAGCCTCTGCCCCTCCACACACACACATACACCCTACCGTGTCCACAGTGAGACGAGTCTCTGACCCCCTCCACACACACACACACCCCCCCCCCCCAGTGAGTGGCAAGTTCTGAAAGCCTAGGCTGGCAATGAAGATGATGGTGATGGGAGCTCCCCAGTCCTCTCTGCTTGACTGGCACCTGTCAGGGCCTCTCACTGTCACGCTTCCTCCTCCTCTCCGCCCCGCAGAGGAAGTGACATGACACGCCGGCCGCACCGCGCCCTCCTGGGCTTCTCCCGCCATGTCCTTCTTTCTTTTCTTCCTGCCTTTCTTTCTTTCTGTCATTCTTTCTTTCAGTCTTTCTTCCGTTGATGTTCCCTCTCTCACTGTCTCTCGTGTTAATTAGAGACGTGTGTGTCTGTGGGGAAGGGGTTACCACACACACACACACACACACACACACACACACAAACACACTTGCTAAGAGCATACTCACTCACTGTCCCACTCTGGCTCATAAAGCAGCGCAGTTAACTCTGCGACACCCGGAAAGAGACTGCTGAGGATCTGTGTTGTCTGGAGTGTGTGTGGAGTGTGTGTGTGGAGTGCTTGAAACGGCCAGTTGTCCAGCTGGAGTGTGAGCAGAGGCAATGTCTGGTGTGCAGTGGTGTGTGTATAAGTGTGTGTGCTGGTTGAGCTCCTCTTGAATATGGGCAGTGGTGATGGCTGTGGGGGGGGGGGGGGGGGGGGGGGTGTTCTGGAAAGCCATTTGGCTGGTTGAGTGTGGGCAGTGGTGATGACTGGGATGGTGAGGGTTTGTGTGTGTGTGTGTGTGTGTGTGTGTGTGGTGTTCTGGAAGGCCAGTGGTGGTTGCGCTGGGCTGGTGTGCTGCTGTGTAGTGTAGAGTGGTGTTGTCGGGCCGCTCACTGTG